>NC_048299.1:9742111-9836027 GCF_013100865.1 Trachemys scripta elegans | reverse complement strand
AAAGCAACAGAGGGTCCTGTGGCACCTTTAAGACTAACAGAAGTATTGGGAGCATAAGCTTTCGTGGGTAAGAACCTCACTTCTTCAGATGCAAGTAAGTAAGATGCTTGCATCTGAATAAGTGAGGTTCTTACCCACGAAAGCTTATGCTCCCAATACTTCTGTTAGTCTTAAAGGTGCCACAGGACCCTCTGTTGCTTTTTACAGATTCAGACTAACACGGCTACCCCTCTTCTTCTTAGGTTACTCCACTAAAGACAGAGAAATTAGGCCAACGGAGAACTGTGGGCTTGATACAGGGATGGATGGGTGAAATTCTATGGCCTGTGTGACGCAGGACATTGGACTAGAGAAGTGGGACTCAAACTGTGCGTCGGGATCCCAAAGTTGACTTGCTGGGGCCTGGGGCCAAAACACAAGCCTCACCGCCCGGGGCCAAAGTCCTAGGGCTTCAGCCCTGGGTGCTGGGGCTCAGGTTACAGGCCCCCTGTATAGTCCCCCCCATCCAGGGCAGTGTTGCTCAGGCTTTGTCCCACCCACCCGAGGTGGTAGGACTTAGGCTTCCGTCCCCCTACCTAAACTCCACCACTAGCGGATCTTAATGGCTCTCTGTGGTCTTAAAATCTGTGACTCCATGCTACATTTTTTGGAGGCATTCAACCCAATTCTTGCTGTATTGCTGTTGCAAGATGTAGAGTCCTATTCTCAGTTTCACCAAGATCCCTTTGCATTCACGTGGGTTGGTCAAAATGTTTCTCATGACCATGCTTTTTGATGGAGAACTGGGGTTTTGAGTAAATGAATTTTTTCGTGTAAAGTGTTTACTTTCAATGGAGAATTTTGATTGTGTGTCAAAAATCCAAACACCCCAAAACCCAAACATTTCTGATCAGATATGTTACTGCAGTATCTCTTGGCAGAGGTAGTTCTTTTGCCTCATGTCACCATTCTTCTCTATGGAGTGGACTTCATCTCCCACGATACATCATGGCCATACAATTCTGATGATCACCCCCTCCCCTCAAGAAGAGAAGATAGTCAGGGGTGCACCATGGGAAGCATAGCTCAACCAGAGAGCCCGTTTTATAGAGGAGAATGGGAGATCTGTGCACTCAGATGAATATCCAGGAGTTATTGGAGATTGCATTGTATCCCGGCCCACTTGTTGATCTGGTTCGGTTTCAACCAGTTCCTTAATGACTTTTTGTTTCACCCAGACAGTGAGGTCACACTCACTCCTATGTCTCTTAGTCTTAGTCTGAGACCACACTTAACCATTTCCCCCCAAATGCAAAGCAATATAAAGTATAGGAGAAACCGAGGCACACATCAGATTCATTAAAAAATTACAAAATTCCCATTTCCTCACATGTGTATGCAGTATATTTGTATTTAAGGGTAATTACAATTGCTGTTTGTTATCACTGCTTTTTGTTGTTCGTTGATTTGTTCCAGTTCATTTAGAAATATTAAGAAACTTTGTTTCTCCCCCATTGCTGTTACCTGCATTGCAATTTCATCTTGCCTCAGGGAGTTAGACAGAAAGTTTTCCTTTTCTGCAAATGTGAATAGTTCTAATAAATGAAACTGCCTTTTTGTTTGTCTTTAATCTCATGCATATAAATGTTTTGCCAAATGGAAGCTGGTAACACTCACACTAAAATAAAAAGCATGCAAACTCCTCGGGGAAGCAAATAGAAAACAGAGAGCAAATCCCTACTGCTAAAAACATAAATATGGCACAGGATAAAATCAATGGCCTTAAATGGACTGTCTTTGGGTCATTTCTGAAGGCAACAAGAGATGCAGTCGCCGGTAGTGCCATTGTCATCACACTTAACACAGATTGACAAAGGTATTGATTCACCATCTGGCTTCTACAAATTAATGGGAAATGGAACTTCTGTGTTCCAGCACTAATGTTTCCAATGTACTGACACAGAGCTTTCTTTGGCCCCATGCTGCTGCTAGCAGGGTGTATATTACTTGTCTGGTGCGGACTTGCTCTGAATACTAAAGCAGCTAGCATACCATGGGCAACAGGCTCACGTCAAAACACATTTTGTGCCACCAGGGAGAAATAAGATAGGAGCAATGCAGATTGTCTTCCCTTTAACAACGTGTTAGACATCGTGGCTCTGATGCCCTAATGACATAAAAATGCAGCATTGATCCTCCCAAGCAGGTAGATTCCTAATAATTATTGCTTCTCAGGAGTGATCAAGTAATGATAATTAGCATTCTATTCCTGCAGCATTCAGCTAAAAATGCCAGTCTGCTGCTTTCTTTCTAACAATTGTTGTGGTGTCTTTGTGCTTTCATGACTGCTGATCCAAAGTCCATGGGACTCTTTATATTGATTTCAGTGCGCTTTGAATCAGGACTACAAAGTGTGATCTGCCTTTTCACAAATGAAATCTTTATTTAATTTTTGCTGCTCAGTGCAGATCCCTAAATTTAGCAGTCACTTGTCTTTTGTTTGGTGAACTGACCCAGCGGTGCTTCCAAAACGGTGGTGAAAGTCAAAGAGGATACTCAGCTTGTTGCATCACCTGATCTTGACCTGACATTGTACCTACAGATTGGCTAGATTTTGCGGTTTGCTTATGCATCACAGCATTTTGTCTGTGTCATGATGCCACACAGGGATAGATTGGTGCAGTTGTAACCTTTGGGTGGGCTAAAGTTTACTTCATTGCCCTTTTCCGGTGCCTAAAACCCCCCAACTCCCATAGAAAAGCACCTGTAGACTCAGAATTCGGTCACTAAGGATTTTCAGCAAAATAAAATAAAAAAAATAATTAATGGAGATATCTTATTGCCTAGAACTGGAAGGGACCTTGAAAGGTCATTGAGTCTAGCCCCCTGCCTTCCCTAGCAGGACTGAGTACTGATTTTGCCCCAGATCCTTAAGTGGCCCCTTCAAGGATTAAACTCACAAACCTGGGGTTAGTAGGCCAATGCTCAAACCACTGAGCTATCCCTCCCCCCAGGCTCCCATAGGCTCAGCCTCTCCACAATCAAGTCTAAAAGAACAAAAGGAATGAACTTAATTAAATACCAACTTTATAAAATCTGATTATAAAGAAACATAATTAATAATAATAGCAACTTAATGTTTGCAACATAACATAGCTACTTTATAAGCCACATACATTATCTTCACAGATATACATAAATATAAAGAAAATAAATTATGGGTAAATCTAAATTGGTCAGTCCCCACAGAAATACAGTGAGAAGAAATTCAGAGTTCTCAAAAACGTAGGTTGAGTTCACCTGAGTCTCAGTTAGACTCTTTGATCACCAAATCAGCAGAACTGAAGAATGACAGAATTGTTTGCCGGATTCTTCTTTGGATGAGAGTTCTTAGAGGGGAGTAACAAATGGGTCACACACTATTCCTCTATAGCAGTATGCTATCCATCTCTGGTTTGTGGTTCCAAAAACTGCCTGGAAGATGGACACAAGGTGGATACATTTAAAAGGAAAAAAACCCTTAATTTTAAATGTTCAACAAAAATATGAGATTTTTTTAAAAGGGCAGAATCTCCCCCAGGCAGTGTGAGTAAAATGCTGCAGTTTGCTGATATTGGCAGAAAGGACAAACAGCCTGTTCATTGTTCGTTTCCTGTTGGGTGATTTCCATTTATGGCAAAAGCAGGGCATCCAATGGACAATTCAGGTTTCGATGGATCCTAAGTGAAAATGATTAGGCAGGTGTAAACGACTGGCTTACTCCCGAGTGCTCCTGAGTGCTTCCTCCTGGCCTCATGGAAGCTTTTCATATGCCCCCCTGCCTCAGTTTCCCACTGGATACCCAGTAACTCCATGGAAACTTGTACTCTAGTTCAACAAGTTTATTAATAAAACATCATAGACTCATAGACTTTAAGGTCAGAAGTGGGCCATTGTGATCAATGGGGGGGAGGGGGAATTCCTGGGCTTTGGTTCATTGATATGCTGTGACCAGGTAGGTTTTATGATAGGAAATTAGTTGACAGTTCTAGGAGCGTGCTTCATCTGCTAAATCATTGAACTCTCATTCCAGCCCATGTGATTGTGCATGATACTAAAAATGTATTTGACTATGGAGGATGCTAGTACTCACTGCATAGTTTGCAGTCTTTCAGGTTAGAAGTGGAATGTGTACATCCAATGGGTGTTGTATAATGTAGGGGCTGCAGGGAATGTGGGAGGAAGAGTGCAAGGAGTGGGAGGGGCATAAAATGGGAGGTAACAGATTGAATAGCAGCTTACTTCCCAAATAGTCCTGTGGACTACTCACCTAGTAAGGTATTCCTTTCCTTCTATGAGAGTGGCAGAAGCTAGTCATATATAAGTGCAGGATTTAGTCTTTCCTACTTTGCCAAGCATTCAGGCCAGCGCTCACTTGAATACAGTGTGCTCTGGGGCTGTGAAGATTTCCTTTCCAAATGTGAGAAAGGAAGCAGGTCCGGTGGTTAGGGCACTACTGGGAGAACCATGTTCAATTCCATGCTCCATCACAGACTGCCTGTGTGACCTTGGGCAAGTTACCTAGCCTCTCTCCACCTCAGTTCCTGATCTGTAAATGGGGAACACAGCTCTGCCCTACCTCACAAAACTGTAGTGAGGATAAATACTTTAAAGACTGTGAAGAAGCTTTGAGATCAACTGATGAAAAGCACTATATGAGAGTCTTACGTAAGAGTTTTGTTGTTACTATTAATTTATTATTGTTATTATTGTTATTTATTTTGTTTAATTGACCTCGCTGTCAGGAAAACTGTCTAATCTCTAGCTTTTATTTTTCCTCGTCTAGTTTCAGGCTTATTCTCCTCTCTTCCTCTTTGGCCACTGCGAATAATGTTCTCTCTCTTTTTTTCCTTCTGTATTTCTTTCTTTTGCATTTATAGATTTTCACCATGTCCTCTCTCTGCTGCTTCTCTTCTGAACTGAGAACATGACTGAGAAATAAAATCATCTGTGAGCAGAGAAAGAATAAAGCAAGAACAGATACACTTGATAAACCAAAAGAGTGCCTAGGACAGATCTTATTGTGGGGAACGAGATAGAGAATTACACCCAGGCTAGCTCATAGCAGCATCCTGACTGTATTTACCTCAGAAGGGCCACATTCTGATGTGAGGAAGGGTAATGGATGCTGATCCTATGTTATTTCGTATTGATTGAATAATTGTGTTACCTCAAATCTGCTGGGCTTCTTCTCTCCATTTCCCCCCTAAAGAACAGCTTAGCCTTGTAGGGGACAGGACCTGTAATGAGTCAATGGGTCTTGGCATTTCAAAAACCGCACAAATGTCAGGGGGCCTTATTCGCATTTCCACTAAGACCTCTTTACACCAAACAGGCAGTGCAAAGGGGCCCAACAATGGGAGTAACTGTAAAGATCTTTGTCTGGATCTTTCTTTCTTTTTCTTAGTGTGTTCAAACTCAAACCAAACTGAGGAGGGACAAACGTTGATGAACCAGGGGGAGGAGAAAAAAAAAATTCCCCTAAACCAAACTGCTGATTTTTTTTCACACATCTAGTGAAAGACAGCACCTGCCATTATACATCTTCTGACCCACCCATCCCATGCCATGATGCTGGGCAGATAGGAGTTAGGAAGGCAGATGGAGAGACGTCTAAGTCCTTGGTTCCCAGTGGAGAACAAATCAAGCAAACAACCTCCTCTGGCTTGCTGCAAAAGACTCTTGGGACAGTTAATTACAAAAAATCTTCGCTGGCTGTAATGTGGTACACCTCTACCCCGATATAAAGTGACCCAATATAACACGAATTCGGATATAATGGAGTAAAGCAGTGCTCCGGGGGGGCGGGGCTGCACACTCCGGCGGATCAAAGCAAGTTCAATATAACGCGGTTTCACCTATAACACAGTAAGATTTTTTGGCTCCCGCATTATATCGGGGTAGAGGTGTAGTTCTAAGGACAGGCTGTGCGATGGAAGGAAATGCTGGTGTATAGCAAAGGACATCGGAAAGACTTCCTCAGGCAGGAGACTGAGTGACACCTCAAATACTCGCAACGCCATCTCCTGCTTGGATCTATGTGAGTGGGGGAAGCCGATGGAAAATAACTCGTGATGGCACTGTCACTTTGATAGAAGCAACCCCATCAAACAATAGGTAACAGCAGACAGTGCCCACCCATATGAATATTAAACCGTCTCTCAGGGGATGCCTCCAAAGGAGAGAACTGCCTGGAAGCAGCTTTGCTATTCCACCTTTGAATGCACTGCATGCAGATCGCCATCAGCAAAGGAGCGTGAAAAGTGTCTGCAGACAGCAGGAATTTACAAGGCAGGTTGTGTCAAATGCTCAGCAAAACCGATTTCTAATTTCTGTTCCCCTGTGGGGAATCCAGTGATTTTTAGCTTGACAGCATTCTATCTTCCATAAATAGAGTTTCAAAAGAACCGAGCACAGTAAGGCAACACCTGCTTTTGAGTGCCACAGTGGAAAACACCTGGGTTCTTTATTTCAAATCATACTTACAAAAACATAAGAGATTTTTTTTATTTTTAGCCTTTTGGAGTCAGCACCCCAGATTTTCCCTTGGGTTAGACCCTCTTTGCACCAATCCCCCAGTGCCAAATGGCTAGTAGCCAGTCTTGGACGGATCACTTCCAGTAGTTTCCAGCTGGAATAGTGTCCACTACACCAAGGGGTGTGGCCAAGGGAAAGAGGGAGTGGCCAAAACTTCATACACCCATTTGATCCACAGCCACCACATCAGCCCTTTGGGGCCATTGGCAAAAGGCACAATTTAAAGCACCATCAGGCTCAAAGGTGGCAAATTTAAAATGGGAAATACTTCATGCAATGCAAAAATTAGGCTTTGGAACTCACTGCCATAGGCAAGCCTTGAGGCCAAGAGCTTAGCAAGAATCCAAAAAGGACTGAACATCTGTAAGGTGTTACAGGGTGGTTTCCTCCTGGATGGAAAGCCTGGGGGCTAAGCCAGCCCGATTACAGGATAAACCCCACCTGTGTCAGGAAATTCCCTCTAATGGGTAGCAGTTGGCTGCAGTAAGGGGGGAGGAATATCAGGAAATTGCAGGTAGTGAGACAGGCTCCAGCAGGGAAGAATTTTATATCATAGGATTTCAAAGCCAGAACTAGAAACCTGCAACTGCAGCCAGGTAGGGCCAAGGGGGATGTCTACCAAAGCAGGAAAGGCTCCAGGCAAGAAGACCTGGGAGTAGGGTGATTTGGCAACTGCTGAAAATGCACAAGCTCCCGTGGAAAGGAAAATCCTTGGATGTGGGGTTTCCCTCCAGACCCCACCGGGAGGAAAAGCCTGGGAGTGCCATGAGAAGAGAATAAAACTGATGGCCTGTCTTTTGAGACTTTGATGTTTATTTTGGAGCTTTGTTTATGTGACTGAATTTGGACCCCTGAGAAGAGGTGGTAAACACACAAGAAAAGTCTGTGTTGTGTTTGTGCACGGAGCCTTTTTGGGGAGAATTTGTTAGCAGGGTTCTGTAGAGTGACCTCTAGCCCTGACGGGGTGCTCAGCGGGCAGTTACCTGGCTACAGATGGCTAACAAGACTGTTCAGATATTGAAAGAAAAAAATACAAATAAACCAGGCATTTTGGAAAAGATGCAAACCCATGTGCTTCAGGGCATTAGCCAAGTTCTAAATAATGGAGGGTAGGAAGAAACTCTCCCTGAAGAGTAGGTTGTCCTATATCTGCCAGCTGGGCGGGTTCTTATACCTTGCTGTGAAACAGCTGGTGCTGGCTGTAGAGACAGGACACTGAACTAGATGGAGCACTAGATGGCAATTCCTATATTCCTGTACTGCTCTAAGTTGTGCCAGGGGACCAGCCTTGCCTTGACCCAACCCAACATAAGGGAGCAGAAAGGTATCTTACAGCCACAATTCCATTCTCCCAATTTGTGTTCCACCCTCCTTGGACACACCTGACGATCTGGATTGCCAGCTCTTTTGCTGCAAACTAATTGGCTATTTGACAGGACAAAATGTCAAGGTTTGGCTTCCTGATGGTGGCTTTACAGCACAATCTTCATTCTCAACATGTGCTCTGAGAAAAGGATATTTTCATAAGACGTGCATTGGTCTGATGATATTTAGTCCCGTAATTAGAGATATACTAATGTATTCTGAAACAATCCAACCAAAGGCACCCCCTCTGGTTTTTAATTCTAGTGGAAGTGACCTGGGATTTGATAGCAGCCTTCAACTACCTGAAGGGGGTTCCAAAGACGATGGAGCTCAGCTGTTGTCAGTGGTGGCAAAAAGCAATGGTCTCAAGTTGCAGTGGGGGAGGTCTGATTGGATATTAGGAAACACTATTTCACTAGGAGGGAGGTGAAGCACTGGAATGGGTTCCCTAGGGAGGGGGTGGAATCTCCATCCTTACAGGTTTTTAAGGTCAGGCTTCACAAAGCCTTGGCTGGGATGATTTAGTTGGGGTTGGTCCTGCTTTGAGCAGGGGGTTGGACTAGATGACCTCCTGAGGTCTCTTCCAACCCTAATCTTCTATGATTCTATCTGCAGTGAGAGATTGCTCTCCGGGGAGCAGACTGCAGCGAGCAACAGCTCAATACTTGGTAGTATTTGCCCTTGCCCACCTTGAGCAGATAGGCAGGATTGAAATGGGGACACTGTATATCAACTTTTAATAGTAGTTATACTGTTTGAATGAGGGACTTCCTAATATAATAGTTTGCTTGTTTCCACCCATAGCTCTCAAAGGAGGTCAGTAGCATTATCCCTGTTATACAGATAGGGAAACCAAGGCATGGGAAAGGGAAAGTGACTTGCCCCAGGCCAGCAGTAGAGCTAGGAACTGAACCCAGGTCTCTGGAGTACCAGACCAATGTGCCGGTCACTAGGCAACACCGACTCCTTCACAGCGTCTTGCTGTTTCTCTTGTAAGATTGCTGTCACCGTCGGATTCTGCGTAGCTTTCAAATGCTTTGAGCTCTGACACCCAAATCATTCACTGTAGGATAGTCAACCTAGCACTACTGCATAAGGCTTAAACGAATGTCTTTAGGCACCTGCTTCTAAATACTTATTGAAAGGAAGGTGGGAAACACTGACAAATTGGAGAGAGTCAGAGCAGGACAACACTGAAATATAGAAATTGGAGCTATAGAAGGCCTATTTAGGGTATTTCCAGACCATGTCCCTGACAGTATTATACATTTACCATTATTATACGTGTATTTTGTCCAGTGCGGCTCTAAAACCTTCCAATATGTATAGACTATTATCATGTCCCCCTACAGCCACTGCTTAGCTAAATAATTAAATAATTTAACTCAATCTTTCCTCCCTTCAAATCTCTATTCATTTCCCCACCTCTTTTCTGACTTCCTTCCAATCTGTCAATAGCTTTCTGCTAATGAGTTAGCCTGGCTCATAGGGAAAGACTAAAAGAGCTAAATAGCTTTATCCTGGCAAAATGGTGCTTAAGGTTAGGAGTAAAAAAATATATATTATATTCACCGTTCAACAGAGATTGATTGTTTTGTTACTTCCATTTTAACACTTGGCAGATGTTGCTCTACTACACTGATGGGGAGCATATAATTGCTTACATAGATACACAGCCAGGCATGCTAACCATCCACCAGTATTTCAGGAGCATTGACAACAAGAAGGCAGATGAACTATTTAGGGTATATAAGAGGATAAAACAGGGAATAATGTGACAACATTGGAATGTAATTGTAAGCTCTTTGGGACAGGGACTGTCACTTACTTTGTACAGCCCCTAGCTCAATGGGGCCCCAACTTGTCTGGCATTATAAATATTAAATCATACTTATTAATACATCGAAAATTCAGTCTGGAGATAAGAACAAGCTTCCCAATGGCGAGATGGGGTTTTGGCAATAGTCTCCCAGAGCAAGCAATGGAAGTTGCATTCCTGGACACATTACTGGCCATATCACTACAAAATATACTGCAGGGAACAAGTACATACTGACTAGGAGATATAATAAGCCTCTACCAGTTCTAATTCTTGTGATTTTATAAATGCACTCTCTCACCTTTGGATAACATTTCTGAGGATGACTAGAGGGCAAACATGTTATTTATTAGGCTGTGCAGGGATAGGCTTATATTAGATTTCCTATATCTCTGTTACCAAACCACTGTACTAGAAACACATACCAAAAGATTTTGTTTAAACCTTTTTTTCCCAATTAAAAACAGCTTTTCAACCAAAATCAATGTTTTCTTTATGGGGGGAGAGAAGGATCAGAAATTTTTGACTAAAACCATAATAGTCATTGAAAATGTTTCATTTAGTCTAAATGTATTGTTGTTGTTTTTTTTTAACTGATAAACAAAACTGTTAATTGAAATATTTTAGGCTTTCAATTTCCCATAGAAATATACCCAAAGTTACTTGATGGGCATGTTTTAAAAATGAGACGTTTTTACAATTTCCATTTAAAAAAGAAGTGGCGTTTTTTGACCAGCTCGATGCTTTTCTCTTTTATCTATTTTTACAACCTCTTAGTTGCATCTGAATCTGCTCTTTTTTATTATCTGTGCCATGCATGTTGCCACAACTCACTAAATAACGGTTTTTAAAATCCTGCCCAAAGGCAATTTTTTTGTTTTGATATTAATTGATAAAACTGATTCTCCTGAAACTTACACTAGGTTTACACTGGGCAACTCTGATGTCAGTCATGTTACTTCTGATTTTCACTGGAGCCACTGAGACAGAATCAGGTTCCAAACTAGTATGGATCCGATTCAGCCACCGATATTCATGTTGCATAGTTCTGTAATCTGTGAATAGATCTATTAAGCTGAAAAGAGCTCCTCTGGTTTGGATTAGCTGAGGAATTAATCCAAAATCCCTATCCTTTTTGACTACACTGTTTAAGGGAGTTTACTGAGGATGACGCTGCATGTATTATTGTTACCAGAATTAGTGTTGTTAGTAGAATGTTTATATTATGGTAGTCTATAAAGATCATAACCAGATTGTCCTGGACTGTGCTAGGGGCTGTACAGACATTTAATAAATGACAGTCCTTGCCCCAAAGAATTTACGATCTAAAAGACAAGACATAACAGGTGGAAGAGACAAACAAATGGGCCAAGATGAAATGTGGGGCAGACATGCTAACAAACATAATAGGATATGCAGCCCCATTCAGTAGGAGTGATCACCATTGTCATAGTTCTTCTATGACAAGTTCATCTATGTGCATCTCATTTGCTGAGACAAACAGGCATTTGAACTGCAGATCCAGACTTCCCCTTTTAAACAAAGTCAGGGAGTCAATGCTGCCATGATGTGAACCTTGGAAATTCACTAATGGTTTCTGGATGCATCTCAAAGGTGAGCGTGGAATGGACATGATACTGGGGCATTTGGGAATGGAGCTGGTGTATATCTTTCTGGTCCCCAAATGAAATAATAGTATCAGTCATTCACTGAACCTTAAATTTCCAAAAATCAGGAAAATTAAACCCATCCACCAACAACTATCAAAACTGAAGTAGAACTCGCAACACCAGCACTGCACTGCATCGACTCCCAGCGGTCCATTTGATGGTCACCTGTACTGGTGGGTGTAATGCAGTACCTATCTGCTCACCACTTACTAATGCTGCCCCTTCCTCTTCTCTACTGTGGATAAAGGCAGGATGCTGGAATCCACAGATCTGGACATGGAGCTGGGAGACAGCCCCATGGTACCACATAGTTTGGATTCAGGTGTGGGGCCCGCTCTGAAGGTAGCAGCTGGTGTCATTGGCAGGAGCAGGGAGACGATCACAAGTACCATGAATGCTTTTCAAGGAAAGTTTTTGATTTTGTGTGTGTGAGGAGGGGCTTCTGCTAGGACTGAATGCAGTTCCCATTCAGTCTCAATCAACCACTCTTCCTGTCCCACCTTACTCCCCATACACTGAGCACGAGCAGTGCTCAGCAAGGTATTTTGAAAAGAAAGGAAGATGGAGATTACTAATGTGCCAGTTGCTGACTCCGTATCACCAGATGCCACCAGTGACCCTCACCATCCAAGCAAGCATTTTAAATTACTCACAATAGATTTTCCAGATAAGCTATCCTCTGAATTTTAACATGCTGATATTACTTGACTTTCCATGAAAGGAGATGTACAACTCTAGAAAAGTATTGATTAATGTGTTGCTTCCCTTGAGGGGCCCAAGCTGTATCTAGAAAGAATTACTCCAATTACTTAGGATTCCTGGAAGTCAGAGATGGCAGCTGGTTATTGACAACTCGGTTCTGCAGTACACAAAGTGACAAACTCCCTACACTTCCTCTTCAAGCCTTAATTTAGAAATAGGACACTGCATGTTGAGTGACAGTTATAGGACATTTCAGATCTCTGCTACACACCTTATGAAATGTATGCGTGCATAGTTTAAAAATAAGAGTCCATATGGATGCATTTGTCTAATGGAACTGAAGACCCCAGGCCTGGTTGAAATATGGTAACCCTAATCAAAGCCAGACATTATAAAGTTTGCCATCCATGTAGGTGAGATTTAAATAATTTCCCAGGCAACTTCTCTGACAAAATCATCCTTGAGCAGCAGCAAGAACCCTTTAATTCTGGCAAAGCATACTTCCCCTGTTACATGTTGAGTAATGATAGAGACTACTGCTTCCAATCAGAAGTCTCAATACTCCTCCCATTGAAGTCAAGGGTAAATCTCCATTCTTGAAACAAGCGGGGAAGAATACAAAACTGTATTACATGCTTCAAGTGGCATTCCAATTGTGTGGATTACGGCTCAGTGAAAAATAACAAGACCTAGACTGCTGGGACCAAAGACTGTAAATGTTTCAGAGACAGTGCACAGACACAGAATGTGTATTGTGTCAGAAAGAGATGGAAACCTTCCCCTCTGGCCCCCTCACATATGTCTCAATTGAATGAGTAGGGAAGGGCAAATTGATTCAGGAAAAAATTAATAAATAAAATCTTGAATCTCAGGTCAGAGGTTCAAATATACACCATCCTATCTCACAGCAAGCTGCTTTCTGCCTCCAGCTAGGGATAGCTCAGTGGTTTGAGCATTGGCCTACTAAACCCAGGGTTGTGAGTGTAATCCTTAAGGGGGCCATTTAGGGATCAGGGGCAAAAATCTGTCTGGGGATTGGTCCTGCTTTGAGCAGGGGGTTGGACTAGATGACCTTCTGAGCTCCCTTTTAACCCTGATATTCTAGGATTCTATCCACTGTCCCCTTCCTGTTGTATTTATAGTTGTGTATTTCTGAGGGGTCTTCGTAAAGCTGTGTCTCACAAGCAGCCAGGATGATAAAGTCAGAGGCTAATAGTGATAAATGATTATAACACTTTCTACTCACATAGCATTTTTAATCCATAAATTATCAGCGTAGGTAAAGATTATTACATCATTGAGGCAGGGAGAGGGTGAGGCTTGTCTGAGGTCACAAAAGTATCAAATGGATAGAGATAACAGGAAAGCAATAGTTCTGAAGGAGAACTAGGAGGGATAGTGGAGAGCAAAATAAATATGACTTTTCAATGCAATATGGCATAGTACTGCCAGCTCCCACCAGTTTAAAGTGTAATGTTTTTCTTATAATAACATCTAGCTCTGATATAGCACTTTTCATCAGTAGATTGCAAAGCACTTTACAAAAGGGGTCAGTATCATATCCACATTTAACAGATGTGAGGCTGAGAAGTGAAAGTGACTTGCTCAGGGTGACTCACCAGACCAATGGTGAGCCAGGAATAGAACCGGTTCTCCTGAGTCCCAGTGCAGAGCGTCCACTAGGTCGCACTGCCTCCCGTTGTATTAATTTAGCTGGAATAAATGGGCCAAAGGCTTTAACATAACTAAGTCACTTTCCAACTTGAAACAGTTTTAAGCAAGGTCCAGGGTTTGGTAAACCGAGATTCCAGCCTGCTTAGTACCGTGGCAAACACACCATGAGATATCCTTTTAGCCTTTTATTAAAGATACAGAAAAGAAGGGAAAACCGTTAAAGCTTTTGAAATGTAAAGTATTAAATAAGGTTTTATCTGAACAACATCCCTTGTTCCCCTTCTCTTTAGCTGGAGAGAATTTTAGAAGGAAAAAAACAACCTTGTTTGATTGTCTTTTGGATGGCATTAAAGCTGTTGTTTTTGCTGCTGCTGTCAAAGTTCTTCCTTCCCATGTGGTGGGATTCAGATGGTGCTAGTAATGTCGTCTGGATCCTTCTCTCTGGGCTAAGCTGGTTAGGACATTTCTCAAGATCAGGATGATGAAAGTTTGGGGTCCCAGGAAACGGTGGGAGTAGCAGCTGGAGTAGCCTCCATCTGTTCTTTTGGGATTGCTTTGTTGTTGTTGTTGCTCTTTCATATTTCCTTTTCAGGGCCCAGAAAGGAGTGATGGATGGAATAGCTCATTCCTCTCTTATTTTGTCCACCAACTAGGCCTTATATCCGACATACCCATTTTGGCTCATTCACTTCTGGCTTCACAGCTCCTGCTTTTAACAAACATAATTGCAACACAGGCCTTGAATCATATCAACTTGGTCACTTTGTTTAGACTAATTTAGTTATTCTATCTCCCTTTTATACTTTGCCCCAACAACATTTGTTATTATAGATTATTGTAACATTTTATGAATTTTCACATACTTCTTACAGCTGAGCTCACAATTCAGGTAAATTCGAAGGCCAGTTTGTCATAACACCCCCAAAGCTGTATGAGAGCCCTAATCACGGGGCTAAAAGGCAGTGAGGCATCTCCTAATTCCACCATCAGCAAAAAAAAAAAATCCATTTCAGGTCATTTGCTTGGCACAAAATGGATTTTTTCAATTTGCTGAAATTGTTCTCAAGTGTTGCCTTGGGTTCAACGTGCATCAAAATTATTTTTCAATTTTTTGGAACTGACAGAAAACAAAAAAACAAAAATCCATTTTCCACCCAGCTCTAGAGAGACTGTTGTTGTGTTTGATGGTGATCTCCTTCTTTACCTCCTAATGAAGCACACTCAGTTTAATTACTTGCATGGCAGGTGGCCAGGCCCAAACTGAAATGGGTTTGTGCCACGAGGGCAGAATTAAAGCCTGAAAATGATGGGCAATTACTTGAAGCTGTTTTTAGAATGAACGTGAAGTTTCTGGGCATCTTGTCAGCAGAATCCAGGAAGCATTTTGAAATCTGCATGCATGTTTAAAAAGAGGAAAGAAGTAGATTGAAAATGGAAAAATGCCAGGCTGAGGCTTCTAGGTGCTACCTGAGTAACAGTAACAACAGTAATGTAGATGACAAGAGCATGCGGTCCCTTTAAATATTTATCAGAACCTGACCTCCGACCCTTTGAAGATTTGTCAATCACTGCTCATGATGCAAGACCACTTAGGATAACATGTAGTGGAGCCATGATAATCTGTTGCATGATGAGCTGTTTCTGAAAATAACCCATTCCAAAAAGATGACCTGTTTTCATTGGCCCCTTTCATCTACCTTAAAAATGGGGAGCGTTATGGATTGTGCATTATGATTATGGAATCACCCATAGAGAAAAGACCACATTTGCAGCTAGAGATTTCTTTGAGTGGCGCAAGCAAATTAAGGCCTCCTGTTACTAAATACATAATTCAACAAAATGCCCTGAAAAACTCCACCACACATGTTGCCCGTATGTGCCAGGAGGATTCATAAAGTCATAGGTTTGAAAGTCAGAAGGGACCATTATGATAATTTAATCTGACTCACTGTATAACACAGGCCATAGAAAGAGATCTTGGAGTCACTGTGAGTAGTTCTCTGAAAACATCCACTCAATGTGCAGCGGCAGTCAAAAAAGTGAACAGAATGTTGGGAATCATCAAGAAAGGGACAGATAATACAACAGAGAACATATTGCCTCTATATAAATCCATTATATAGATCCATTATATGGATATATATATATATCCATGTCTGTGTAGAAAGAATAGTAAATATGGCAGGCGACCAGCTTGGCTAAACAGTGAAATCCTTGCTGATCTTAAATGCAAAAAAGAGGCTTATAAGAAGTGGAAGATTGGACAAATGACCAGGGAGGAGTATAAAAATATTGCTCAGGCGTGCAGGAGTGAAATCAGGAAGGCCAAATCACACTTGGAGTTGCAGCTAGCAAGAGATGTTAAGAGTAACAAGAAGGGTTTCTTCAGGTATGTTAGCAACAAGAAGAAAATCAAGGAAAGTGTGGGCCCCTTACTGAATGAGGGAGGCAACCTAGTGACAGAGGATGTGGAAAAAGCTAATGTACTCAATGATTTTTTTGCCTCTGTCTTCACGCACAAGGTCAGCTCCCAGATTGCTGCACTGGGCAGTACAGCATGGGGAGAAGGTGACCAACCCTCTGTGGAGAAAGAAGTGGTTCAGGACTATTTAGAAAAACTGGACGTGCACAAGTCCATGGGGCCGGATGCGCTGCATCCGAGGGTGCTAAAAGAGTTGGCGGGTGAGATTGCAGAGCCATTAGCCATTATTTTTGAAAACTCATGGCGATCGGGGGAGGTCCCAGATGACTGGAAAAAGGCTAATGTAGTGCCCATCTTTAAAAAAGGGAAGAAGGAGGATCCGGGGAACTACAGGCCAGTCAGCCTCACCTCAGTCCCTGGAAAAATCATGGAGCAGGTCCTCAAGGAATCAATTATGAAACATTTAGAGGAGAGGAAAGTGATCAGGAACAGTCAGCATGGATTCACGAAGGGGAAGTCGTGCCTGACTAACCTAATTGCCTTCTATGATGAGATAACTGGCTCTGTGGATGAGGGGAAAGCAGTGGATGTGTTATTTCTTGACTTTAGCAAAGCTTTTGATACGGTCTCCCACAGTATTCTTGCCACCAAGTTAAAGAAGTATGGGCTGGATGAATGGACTGTAAGGTGGATAGAAAGCTGGCTAGATCGTCGGGCTCAAAGGGGAGTGATCAATGGCTCCATGTCTAGTTGGCAGCCGGTTTCAAGTGGAGTGCCCCAAGGGTCGGTCCTGGGGCCGGTTTTGTTTAATATCTTTATTAATGATCTGGAGGATGGTGTGGACTGCACTCTCAGCAAGTTTGCAGATGACACTAAACTAGGAGGCGTGGTAGATACACTAGAGGGTAGGGATCGGATACAGAGGGACCTAGACAAATTAGAGGATTGGGCAGAAAAAAACCTGATGAGGTTCAACAAGGACAAGTGCAGAGTCCTGCACTTAGGACGGAAGAATCCCATGCACTGCTACAAACTAGGGACCGAATGGCTAGGTAGCAGTTCTGCTGAAAAGGACCTAGGGGTCACAGTGGACGAGAAGCTGGATATGAGTCAACAGTGTGCTCTTGTTGCCAAGAAGGCTAACGGCATTTTGGGCTGTGTAAGTAGGGGCATTGCCAGCAGATCGAGGAACGTGATTGTTCCCCTTTATTCGACATTGGTGAGGCCTCATCTGGAATACTGTGTCCAGTTTTGGGCCCCGCACTACAAGAAGGATGTGGAAAAATTGGAAAGAGTCCAGCGGAGGGCAACAAAAATGATTAGGGGTCTGGAGCACATGACTTATGAGGAGAGGCTGAGAGAACTGGGATTGTTTAGTCTCCAGAAGAGAAGAATGAGGGGGGATTTGATAGCAGCCTTCAACTACCTGAAGGGGGGTTCCAAAGAGGATGGAGCTCGGCTGTTCTCAGTGGTGGCAGATGACAGAACAAGGAGCAATGGTCTCAAGTTGCAGTGGGGGAGGTCCAGGTTGGATATCAGGAAAAACTATTTCACTAGGAGGGTGGTGAAACACTGGAATGCGTTACCTAGGGAGGTGGTGGAGTCTCCTTCCTTGGAGGTTTTTAAGGCCCGGCTTGACAAAGCCCTGGCTGGGATGATTTAGCTGGGAATTGGTCCTGCTTTGAGCAGGGGGTTGGACTAGATGACCTCTTGAGGTCCCTTCCAACTCTGATATTCTATGATTCTATGATTCTATGATTATATGCCCACATCTTGAATACTATGTGCAGATATGGTTGCCCAATCTCAAAAAAGATATATTGGAACTGGAAAAGGTTCATAAAAGGGCAACAAAAATGATTAGGGGTATGGAACAGCTTCCATATGAGGAGGGATTAATAAGACTGGAACTTTTCAGCTTGGAAAAGAGACGACTAAGGGGGGATATGACCTCCTGAGGTCTCTTCCAACCCTAATATTCAATGATTTTATGATTCTATGATATGATAAAGGTCTATAAAATCATGACTTGTGTGGAGAAAGTAAATAAGGAAGTCTTATTTACTCCTTCTCATAACACAAGAACTAGGGCTCACCGAATGAAATTTATATGCAGAAGATTTAAAATAAACTAAGGGAAGTATTTCTTCACACAATGCACAATCAACCTGTGGAACTCCTTGCCAGAGGATGTTGTGAAGGCCAAGACTATAACAGGGTTCAAAAAAGAACTAGATAAATTCATGGAGGATAGGTCCATCAATGGCTATTAGCCAGGATGGGGCAGAATGTTGTCCCTACCTTCTGTTTTGCCAGAAGCTGGGAATGGGCAATGGGATGGATCACTTGATGATTACCTGTTCCGTTCATTCCCTCTGAAGCACCTGGTATTGGCCACTGTTGGAAGACAGGATACTTGGCTAAATGGACCTTTGGTCTGACCCCGTATGGCCGTTCTTGTTTTCTTATGTTAATTTCAATTGACCAGTTTTTTTGTTGTAATGTTGACATTTTTTGACCATCTCTAGCAGGAAAACAGGGAAAGTGACTATGCACAAAGTGTCATCTAATGCACAGAGGAAAAAAATCAATTTTCCAATTTTCCAGCCAATTGCCTTCTGATAATGGCTAGGTTGGTGGTGAATTGTTATTGCTATTGCTGACTGGTTACAAAGCGTCCTATTCAATTTCTTACCTCATCCTCCCATCCCAATCCCCCCATTGCTCTCCACAACCTGCTTGTTTGTTTCATCCACCTGCTATGACTTGTCATAAGAACAGCCATACTGGGTCAGACCAAAGGTCCATCCAGCCCAGTATCCTGTCTACCGACAGTGGCCAATGCCAGGTGCCCCAGAGGGAGTGAACCTAACAGGTAATGATCAAGTGATCTCTCTCTTGCCATCCATCTCCACCCTCTGACAACCAGAGACTAGGGACACCATTCCTTACCCAGCCTGGCTAATAGCCATTAATGGACTTAAGCTCCATGAATTTATCCAGTTCTCTTTTAAACCCTGTTATAGTCCTAGCCTTCACAACCTCCTCAGGCAAGGAGTTCCACAGGTTGACTGTGCGCTGTGTCAAGAAGAACTTCCTTTTATTTGTTTTAAACCTACTGCCCATTAATTTCATTTGGTGGTCCCTAGTTCTTATATTATGGGAACAAGTAAATAACTTTTCCTTATTCACTTTCTCCACATGACTCATGATTTTATAAGTGTCTTTTATATTATAAGTTCTTTGTGACAGGGAACCTAATTTACTACATGATTGAATAGTGCCTAGCACAATGGGGCCCTGACCTGGTTGAGGCTTCTAGGTGCTATGCAAAAATAATAATGGCAATGTAGATAAGCAAGAGCATAAGGTCCCTTTAAATATTTAGCAGAACCTGACCTCTGATTCTTTGAAGGCTTGCCAATCATTCTTCCCAATGCAAGACTACCAAGGGTAACATGCGAAGTGGGGCGTAATCATCTGTTTAACTTTTACAAAATGATTTGATGCAGCCCCCAGTGTTTCTGAGTTGAAAGCCGCTATACCTGACAATAATGAGCACAGCCCTGCTATGCTCAATGTGCAATCTCTTGCTATAACTCTTAAATGGATCATGAACCAGGCTGTGATGCACAGAGAAAATTTTCACGCCGTGCCTGGGGACACGATGTTAGGAAGGCTTTTGTTTGGCATCTTATATAGATTTGAAGAACAGTCAGTCCTCCTGCAGTGCTGTTGTCAGTTATTGATATTACCATTTTATACACTTCACTAATGAATGTAGCCGCAGCTTTAATCACCGCTGGATAAACAAGTGAAAAAAAAATTGAGAGGGGGAAACAGCTGAGTGGAATGCTAAACCTCTTCTAATTAGGTCCCCCCTCCCCTCTTTGGTCTCATGAGGCACATAACATAAGGTTATGAAGGCCTATAACAGTGTGTGAATAAAATTACCCTATTAAAAAGGTGACTAGATGAATCACTGATAGTCTGTTAGAACAGGAGGGAAAAGCATACTTAGGGAGGTCGTTTGCATGTTATTTTAAATACTTTATGTAGTAGGTCAGCTAGCTAGTCCTGTACAGAAAGGAAGTGTGGTTTTATAGATAAGGATTGAGACTCAGGTTCCATTCCCGGATTTGCCACAAACTTCCCATGTGATTGTGCCCTATTAAATAGTCTACAGTTCACTGAAGAGCTGCCTGCATTTCATGGGTGGATAAAGTGATACTAATTCAACAGGCCTGAATTTTCATGGAGTTATATTGTTCTACAATGGCAATAGTGCAACCGTGAATAGGGCTGTTCAAAAGTTTCCCATCAAAGCTTTTCAGTGGAAAATTAGGTTTTCAGTTAAACATATTTTTTAAATGCCTGCTTTCCATGGAAAATTTAGATTTTTTTCATCAAAGAAATTAATGCGCCTAAGGTGAAGTATTTCGCTTTGTTTATGCTGTGGCAGTACCTCATGGGAGTTGTAGTTCAGTATCCTCTTGCCCCCATTTTCATCTGTGAGTAGGGCTCCACAGCCAGACTACATTTTCCATGATGCACCACAGTCAGGCACTCTCATGATACAAGTATTTCCTCTCATCACTATGGGAGACTGGTGTATCATGGGAGATGTAGTTTGACCAGGGAGCTCAGCATATAAAGAGGAATGGGGGCATGAGGCATATAAACTACAACTCCCATTGGGCATGGCCACAATATTTCTGAATTGAAATCATTTGGGTTTTGGCTGAAATATTTCAGTTTTTGACTTTTCACTAAAAAGTCTTATATTTTTGTGGAAAATGTCAATGAAAACAATATATGTAGTCAAAATTTCCCACAATCATTTGGGATAAAGGTGCTATATAACTGTAAGACAAAAATCAATATAATTAAGATAGAGCTACAGTTATCTACTGTATCTGACAACGATGTAATTGAAGGATACACTAGGATAATTCTACTTTAAAACTATAGCTACAGTTCAGTGTGATCTCAAATTTAATTACAATCTCAGAAAGAAACTGACCCATGTGCACAGCATATTACATTCTGGATTCATAGACACTTTCCAGTTTTAAGGCGTATTTAATTTTATATTTTTAATTAAATACAAGCAATGAAAATAAAGCTCATTTATGAAGAAACATCACTGCGTTCTTTTAACATGAATAATCAGATTAATATTGGAGAATCATGTGGAGGGGATGAAGAGAAACAGATTTATATATATATCCTATTTGGGAGGATGTTACAAGGGAGATTTCCGCCAGTGAAGTGAGTGATGATCCTTTAAATGCCACGACCTGATGAATGTGTGTTGTAAAGGTGGGAGTGGGAATGGAATGGATGGTGAGTAGAGCAGTTTGACCTATTGTACAGAGTTGCTGTTGCATCTGGCTCCAAGTCAACATTTTAGAAGGTCACAAAGCCTATTTGGGAAGACGAGGGGAAGCAAATGTTCATATTAGAACTCAACGGTGAAAGGTTCAAAATTTGGTTGCATTCCAATTCAGAGCTAACCCCCAAAATTTCATAATTCTATGTGAAATGGAATAGAGCCCTGGATTCTGGGCAGTCAACCTGGTGGACTACCTGCCCTAGACCCAGGAACTCTGGCAGCCCTGAGGTCCCTCGAGGTCCCCAATTTCAAGATAATCCACCTGGAGGCTGCCCCAGAGCCAGGTAGGTAAGCTGCAGAAAGCCAGACAAGTTCTGACAGAAACCTGCCTGATAGGAAGGGTTCCATCAGACTCTCACTGAAATCAAACCCTCTCCATTAAATATTTTGATTTGGACCGTCGGCAATTTCCTATGAAAACATATTTTGTTGCAATTTTTCTAGACAGCTCTTCTCCAGGTGGACCCAACTTCAATAGCCTGAACAAAGGTTCAGGAAAATAGAACATAGCGATGAACAAAGTTATCAGAGAGCAGGGATGGCCTTGTGGTCAAGGCATAAGCTGGGATGTCAGAAGATTTGGGGACCAATTCCCACCTCTGCCACAGACTTCCTGTGTGACCTTAGGCAAGTCACCTAATCACTCTAGGTGTCAGTTTCCCCATCTCTAAAATGGAGATAACATTTCTTTTCCAGTGTCCATCTTCTCTATTTAGATTGTAAGCTTTTTCTCAGCTAACCTGAGGTACAAGGTGCTGCTTGACATCTAGACTAGGAAAAACCTTGAGTTTAGCTACCACTTTTCCTAGTCTAGACATTCTCTGTCATATTTAATCCCTTCAAATACTTGAAGGATCACAATCATTTCTCCCTTGGTATATAGTATGTAAAATTACTGTAACCTGGCACTTAAACCAGGAAAACTTGACACATCACTGAAAAACATTTTAGAGATAAAACTAAAGCTTCTCTTCAGAGCTTGGTCCGAGCCCAAGGCTGGGAACGCTATACTGTTGAACTTGGAGGGAGTTTGAATCTGGATCCATACTTTGCCTGTCACCCTTATTTCTCTAGTGGGCTAAAGCAAAACACCAGACTTAGTTGTCCTGGAACTTTGACATCGATTAGATCTGAATTTTGTAGCTAGAGCCTGCAGTGCCCTTCATTGAGGAGAAGAGATGATATTGAAACGAATCAAATGGGTATTCTTTATTGAGACCACTGGAGACAACAGGAACTTGTGGTTTTCTCTGGGTCTGTAGCTTCCTGGGTTAACTCAACACAGCTGATGTGCCTACACAGGGTCTCCTTAAACCCTGCTCTGGAATAAACTGTCGTAGAAGGGACTCCAGGTTACGCTATAGACTGTAGAGTTCATCTCTACTTCTGCTTAAATTTGACAGCAGCAAGCCTCCTCCCTAGAGACCCACCAGCTCTCTCTTTTAAACCCCCCTCCCTTTGCCTCCTGGAACCACAGCAACAGCACATTAAAGAAGACTCTAACCTGGGTTGAGGACTGAGTGCATGCTGCATCCTCCTGAATAGATGCTTTTTTTTTCCTTTTAAAGCACTATTGCTAAGTCTCTAAATGGTGTTGTCAGCCAGACCCCTCTTTGCATTCACTTATCTCAGCAGACCGCTGCTAGCGCAGAACCAGTAGCAATTAGTTATCTACCAGAACACCCACACGGTAGCTGCCGTCTTTATAGCGACTCTAAATACAGGTGTGGATCTGATAAATGCTCCCATGGAAGAAAAGATCTTGTGTTTTTCCACTGATGCTCGAATGGGTGAGTCTACAGTTAGAAGTGCTTAGCTACAGGGTCTGTGGGGATACCAACCATTCCAAAAATGATTTGGATTCCCAAATAGAAGAAATATGACATAAAATGTCACCCATTTGGAATAATAAATAAATACATTATGTGACCTGGATTGTCCTCTCACTCATGCTAATTTTGTGTTGTTTTAATCCTGTGGAATCTGTATTGCAGTAGCACCTACAGACCCCAAATGATATCAGGGCCCCATTGTGTTAGGCGCTGTACAAACACATAGAGATAGTCTTGATTGATACTAGAATAACTGAGAGCAAATTTTACATCATATAAATTCAACAAAGGTCATAAGGTGCAATTGCCATAACTTAAACCTTACATTACATTAACTACAGGACATGACAATATAGTAGATCTTTTTATTTTAGACTCTCTTGACTTCAATGGGAGCACTCATAGTAAGACATGTGTTTAATAGTTTTTTTAATAAACAGATTATAATTTACACTAATTAATTCAGAAATATCTATCTATCTCAATATAAATATAGATATATTTCTAATTCCTTTATTTTTCTGTTGATTGGTTGGGACCAGTTCTTTACAAGTATCTGAGATTCCAAATCTGAACTTGTTTGCTTAGCTGTGATTGGTCAGATAAGTCACATGACATTGTTATTTTCCCCTGACTGGCTGGGCATGCAAGTACAAATAGTAAAACAAGCAAAATTAGAATGTTTTCCTAAATACTAGTGCATGCAACTTTGCTTTTTTTTCACCATTATTATCCATGTCAGAAAACTTGATCACTCAAATGTTCAGAGGAAGCTAATATAAATGGGGAACAAGTATCGCCTAAATTAATACAGGTTTTTCTGGTGAAACCAAAACATTGAAAATATTTTGACCCAAAATATAATGATTTATTTCATTTCATTTTTGAGTGGTTAAAAATGTTTTTGAAATAAAATGGAATGAAATTCCAAATCTAAATGTCTTTCCGAAACAAAAAGTCAAAAGGTTTCATTTCAGAAATTGCAAAACAAAACCACATTGACATTTCAAAAAAGTGTGTTTTGGTGATGAAAACATTTTGCAAAAATTGACCCAAATTCACAAATTGTGTTGGTCAGTCTGAAACAGAATTTTTCAGCAAATAAATAATATGCATGAAAATTTCCCCCAGCAATAATCACCAGTAGTAATTTTGCATGCCTCAATATTTGGATGCTCAATTTGAGACATCTGAAAAGGGCCTGATTTTCAGAGGCGGGTGTTCAGCACCTTTAAGATATCTCCTGTCAGGTACCCAAAATTGAGTCAGTCATGTTTAAAATCACCCAGTGTGTTTAAAAATCTTGGCCAAATGGAAGTAGTTGGAAGCCAGCATGGACACCATTAAGTCAAAGGTGCTGTAACATCACATGTTCTCTGCCTTTCCATCCATCATTTCTGTAACTGTAATCACATTCAAGTATTTTATGGAAACACTAGTAATGGATCTTTGTTAAAATATGACATTGTGCAAGTGTTTATAAGTAGGGTTTTTTGGCATGTTTGAAGTGTCACTTTGTCAGATCTCTATGAAATATTACAGCAATTTTGCAGCATATCATTTCTGAAGTCATCTTTCTTTGACACTTTAAACATTCTGGTACTCTACAATATAATCGTCTATTTAACACAGTATGCTAGGGAGTACATTTTCATCCTGTATTTTCAGCAGAGTTTCAATACTTTCCGCACACATTTTGCCAAGTGGTTCATTCCTCTGAAATGAAACATTTTAAAAAAGAAAACAACAAGAGACAGCTAGAAATGCAGGAAATCAACAGCAATTATGCTTTTTGTCTTAGGAAAACTAGTGTTATTTACCACACTTGGATGCTTCATTATTTGTCATGAAATTGCCAGACTGAGAGAGAGAGAGAGAGACTGAGAGAGAGAGAGATTCATTTTCACTATGTTGTAATTTCCTTCTGTTCAGTGAGGGTTTCAGGGGACACTTCAAAATAATGTAGCCGGTAGTTGTTTTTGGGAAGCAGTCACTAGTAATAACGCAGCCTAAGAGGCCCATTTTTCAAATGGGCTCCCATGTATGCCAGGGATTATTTTGCTGGGAAAGGAACTGGATGAGAGAAATAGAAGCAAAACATTCTTGCCCTGTAACAATTTCTTTGCATTTTTCATGGAACATTAACTACCTGGCCTGCTGGTGCTTGGTAATAGGCAAGCAGTGGCTTGCTGTTGCTAGTCTATCAACCTGATGGACATATGGACTGAAATCAGATGCAGGATAGAAACAAGATATGTGTGAGAGGCGGGGCTTATCACACCAGGTCCTCATGCCACCTCTCTATTCACACGTGTGACTTCCTCATCTTCAGAGAGAATGGTTTATTCAAAGCACTGGAAGCCAGGAACTCCTGAGTTGTAATGCTGGCTCGGACATATACTCCCTCTATAACCTGGGGCTAGATTCAAAGATTCCAAGGCCAGAAAGGACCCATGTGATTACACTGGTCGACAATTTTTGAGAAGTCGTCTGCTTCAGAGATAAAATGTGCTATTTATTATGTATTTTGATGTGCTGAATTCAAATATGACAATTAAAACAACTGATTGGCTACTGTTTCTAAGATATTTAAGTTTTTACATTTTATGTCTATGTATATTGTGTAGATAGTAGAGTTTTAATCATAAATTGTAAACCTAGGTCTTTTCATGTGTTTATGGTTGCTTTACATGATAATATTTCACCTGTCCTGTTTATGTAACACTTTAAAACTCAGCAAAAGGGTTATATAAATAAAATTCATTATGAAACAAAAGGCAAAAAACTATTATGTACATAGTTTAGTCCTATTCAGTGTCTACTCGGCGCTTCTTGGCTTATTTCTTGTACTCATTAAATGGAGCATCTCTTGCCACTGTCCAGCAATAGTCTGCAAGCATTGATGGGCTCCATTTGCCCTGATAGCGTTTCTCCATTGTTGCAATGTCCTGGTGAAATCGCTCGCCGTGCTCGTCGCTCACTGTTCCGCAGTTCGGTGGAAAAAAAATCTAGATGAGAGTGCAAAAAATGTATCTTTAGTGACATGTTGCAGCCAAGGCTTTTGTATGCCTTGAGGAGGTTTTCCACCAACAACCTGTAGTTGTCTGCCTTGTTGTTTCCGAGAAAATTTATTGCCACTAACTGGAAGGCTTTCCATGCCGGCTTTTCCTTGCCACGCAGTGCATGGTCAAATGCATCATCTCGAAGAAGTTCATGATACTGAGGACCAACAAAGACACCTTCCTTTATCTTAGCTTCACTTAACCTTGGAAATTTTCCATGGAGGTACTTGAAAGCTGCTTGTGTTTTGTCAATGGCCTTGACAAAGTTCTTCATCAGACCCAGCTTGGTGTGTAAGGGTGGTAACAAAATCTTCCTTGATTCAACAAGTGGTGGATGCTGAACACTTTTCCTCCCAGGTTCCAATGACTGTCGGAGTGGCCAATCTTTCTTGATGTAGTGGGAATCTCTTGCACGACTATCCCATTCGCAGAGAAAACAGCAGTACTTTGTGTATCCAGTCTGCAGACCAAGCAAGAGAGCAACAACCTTCAAATCGCCACAAAGCTGCCACTGATGTTGGTCATAGTTTATACATCTCAAAAGTTGTTTCATGTTGTCATAGGTTTCCTTCATATGGACTGCATGACCAACTGGAATTGATGGCAAAACATTGCCATTATGCAGTAAAACAGCTTTAAGACTCGTCTTCGTTGAATCAATGAACAGTCTCCACTCATCTGGATCTTGAACGATGTTGAGGGCTGCCATCACACCATCGATGTTGTTGCAGGCTACAAGATCACCTTCCATGAAGAAGAATGGGACAAGATCCTTTTGACGGTCACGGAACATGGAAACCCTAACATCACCTGCCAGGAGATTCCACTGCTGTAGTCTGGAGCCCAACAGCTCTGCCTTACTCTTGGGTAGTTCCAAATCCCTGACAAGGTCATTCAGTTCACCTTGTGTTATGAGGTGTGGTTCAGAGGAGGAGGATGGGAGAAAACGTGGGTCCTGTGACATTGATGGTTCAGGACCAGAAGTTTCATCCTCTTCCTCTTCCTCATCTGACTCAAGTGAGAATGATTCTGGTGCATCAGAAACTGGCAGTCCTTCTCCGTGGGGTACTGGGCATATAGCTGATGGAATGTTTGGATAATGCACAGTCCACTTTTTCTTCTTTGACACACCTTTCCCAACTGGAGGCACCATGCAGAAGTAACAATTGCTGGTACGATCTGTTGGCTCTCTCCAAATCATTGGCACTGCAAAAGGCATAGATTTCCTTTTCCTGTTCAACCACTGGCGAAGATTTGTTGCACAAGTGTTGCAGCATATGTGTGGGGCCCACCTCTTGTCCCAATCTCCAATTTTGCAGCCAAAATAAAGGTGATAGGCTTTCTTAACCATAGTGGTTATACTGCGCTTTTGTGATGCAAAAGTCACTTCACCACAAACATAGCAGAAGTTATCTGCACTGTTCACACAAGTACGAGGCATCTCTGCTCACTTTAGCTAAACAGAAATGTGTCCCTTTGCAAAATCAAACACTGACAAATAAGAGAGCATGACACTGTATGATTTCTAGAGCTGATATAGGGCAATTTGTTCAGCAGAGTGATGTAAGCTTCGTTATGATTGCATCATCCATGACTTCTAGGAATAACATGATGCAATTCATACCATGTATGACGCAATACCAGCTTCAGATTGCATTTTTCATTGTTTTGCCTAAAAAGCAAGTGCTGTCCAAACCCAGTCACAGGTTTATTCATAGATCCAGTCAAAGATGTATTTTAGTCATTTCTGGTTTAAATTGAGATCCCTTCCCTTTATAACTCACGTATCCTCCGCCATTCCCAAGTCAAGGGTCGTATATACTGACCCAATAGCATATCTTGAAAACTAGAGCCAATCAACAATTTTAAGCATCATTTTCATTCTCAGTGACCCAGAATTAGTAAAGTTTGACTACATTTCTTTCAGAAACATTTTGGCTGTAGAGCAGTGTTATCTAGTCTGACCTTCTGTATAACACAGGCTACTTATTTAACTTTTCGGCTTTACTTGATAGAAATAAGAGATGAGGTGTTGTATGTGGATGCAGGCCTGGGAGAGACAGGACTCTTAATAAATCCTTCCTTGTTTTGGAAGATATACATCGAGGTGTGTCCATCCTTGACCTCTCCACAAACCTTTAACCACAAACAAATAGCAGCTCCACCTGCATATGCTTGTCTGGTAATAATTTGGCTACTAATACTTGCAACTCAATGGTGTCTATTTAAGGTTTTGCTATTAATCAATCTGTTTACATTTGGCAGATGAAAAACTCCTAAGGACATTGCTCCATATCCTTTTCCAGGAAATTAATGGAGCCAAATTCTCTTCTGGCATAATCCAATTGAAATCGGTGGCATTAATCAGCAGATAATTTGGCCCATGGTTTTTAAATCATTTTTATTTGTCCATCCTGTATTTATGAAATGAAATGTTTACCCTAACAGACACCATCATGTTGTGGTTTATTTTGCTCTATCCCATGTACATGGAGAGTAAACTTTTTAGCCTAGAAGGTGATCGTTTTTTTCCGATATAAGTCTCTATCAAATTCAGTGCTGCTAAAAATACAAATCCCACTTCTTCTGCACGGTGTGCTAAAGCTCACTTGGGGAGAGTGATGCTAGTGAAAATAGGTTTCTTTTTGCCATGGTGTGTTCATTTATCCAGTTTGGAATAGTAGAGGAGCTGAAACTGGAATCTTCATTTGGAACCCCTTTAATTCCAGATAAAGGATTGGATTTCAGAGTCCAGAATCCTAACCACTCTCTATACATTTCATTCCATTTTGGACTCAGCCATGGGAAGAGACCAGTCTTCTTGTTCAGAAGCAGTTGAAATCTTGCAAGAACAGCAATTTTGATCCAACGTAGCATAAATGTACAATCTGAGGAGAAATTGTTGGGAAAAATTCTAATTTCCCCCCACCCTCATTTTTTCACCACCTGTAGCTACCAAATCTTGTTTGGACGTCTATCAAGTTTTGCTTCTTCTGGTCATTGCTTTCTCCTAAAGGACCTTCTCTGTGACATAGGGTTTAGGATCATAAAACAAGATGATTAATTTTATTAGACCTGAAGTACAAAAGTTGTATACCCCTCTTCAAGGTTAGAGTTGTTTAGAGTAGCTACAGAATAGACCATATGTGATCAATTAGCACAGTAACCAGTTCAGTAGCTGATAGTATGAACTACCCTTTAATGTCTAAACGGGATCTGACATCTTTGAAGGAAAGATGATAACGGACATATATATTATTATCTCAGCCAGAGCTCCAGTCCTTCTGAAGATTGCTCATCACTAGTTTCAATACAGAATTGTAGCTATAGTAAAATGTTATTAGTATTACATTATGAAATGCTGCATTATTGGAATCTGAATTTATACACCCAACTTGAGATGTTGTTAATGGCCCAAGACAACTTCAGACGTCATTTCCCCATTGTGTGCCACTACAGTAGTTTAGACAAGTTGCTGCATTCCATTACGCTCTCCCTTGAACTGATGGCAGCCCCTCTGACTTCAGCGTGGATGTCACTGGGATTAAAGAATGGTGCTAAATTCTTTGGACTTGTAAACTCTGGTTTAAAAGCTCTGGCGTGTAACAGCTTTATTCAACAGTAAAGGCATGTGTCCCTGCCCCATGGTTTGGAGTACAGGGGTGTGAATAGCAGTGCGCACCAAAGTGCTATGCTGTAACTCCCCTGGGTGGACACTGTGGGTGTGAACTAAAAGGTTCCTACTTTGCATTAGCGTAGTCCTGCTTGAAAAGGACAATGATAAGGAAAACTAGGAACGTTTTAGTGGTGCCAGCACAGGGGAGATACACTACAGCAGTTTGGAGCACACTGCTACTCATACCCCCTGTACTCTGAACCGCAGAGCAATGCAGACATGCCTTAAGGTGGCTCATGCAAAATGAACGGCTTTAATCTGCGTGCAAGAATCAGAGAGATAACACCTCACGCTTCCTAGGAAGATGTTCATCTCTGCTCAGCCATCCTGCCAATCCTGGCCTCCAGCCATGTCAAGGGTTTCTATGCAAGGTTACTGACACTGAGAATCATGAAGGGAACCAGAGATTGCCAACATCAAGGAAGCCTGCTGTGGGGCATTGACAGCCTGGCTGGCTCATGAGTTGCAAAACCGAAGCTTCTAGAAGAGCATTAAGAGAGATCCCAGTCAGACGTGGAGTGGAGCCCTGTGAAGCTCTCAGAGCTAACCAGCAAGGGGGTTACACAATTATCCTTATCCTGGTGCATATATTCTGGTTCCCCAAAGAATATCATGTGAGGTCTTAAGTGAAAACCAGAGTGGCACTAATCATTAATATAATTGTGAAAGGTATGCACAGATCCTATGTAAGCAGTTCTGTATCGATTCTGAATATATGTTCCTAAAGTCTGTGTCGAGGCAGAGTGGACAAACAGGTTTTCTTCCAGACAAAAGACAGAAATCAATGAGAGTCTTGGCATCGATTGAAATAGGCATTGAATCAGGCCCTGGTACAGGGAGCACAATTTAGATGCAGACCTTTGAAAACACGGCCAACAGTCCATGCTACTACGAGTGGAGGCTCTCAATCTGGGGCCCCCGTAAGTGTAAAAAGTGGAACAAGGGGGGCCCTAATGGCAAAACTTTCTCCACAAGGACATCTTGCATTGTGGAATTCCCTCCCCACCCCTTTTAAAATGAGTTCCAATCCATTCACTTTCACGGCACACTGTATATGTGGACAAATCTATCCCCGTGTTTTGCTGTTACATTTGCAGGCCATGAAGCAAGATGGAAGCAGATACTTTTTAGGAGTGAGGCCTTGTGGATAAAGGGGCAAAGCTGGCAGCCAGCAGCTTGGGTTCTAGTTCCTTCCTGTGTGATTTTGGGTTGGTAGTGCAGAGAGGAGGAAGCAGTCTCAGACATCCATTTAGATAGTACGTCGTGCTCTTCTGTTCTGGCTGGCTTGTTGGGGAAGCAACCATGACTCTGTCTCCACCTAGCTCCCTTTCCGATGAGTTGCACCTTCTGGGAAGAATTTCTGTTGCAGCCCCCGCATATCCCTGAGTTTCTAGGCTGCAATTCGGAGCAGCCTTACTGGGTACCTCACAGGAGGGAAACGCCTGACTCTCTTTTTGCCTATTGTGTGGAGGGAGCCAAAAGCTAGACCGCCATGTTTGTAAAGCATGATGAAATGCTGGGATGGAAGGTGCTAGAGAAGTGCAGAGTATGGCTGTTCTCTTTCTCTTCCCCCTATTCCAATATCCAAGGATATCCAAGGTAGCATGACCCCACCCTTCATCTCAGTTGCATTTAGTGACAATTTTAGAACAGTCTAAATCATTCTGAAGGTATTTTTTCCCTGTTGCTATATCTTCCAGTTTGCAGCATATTATCTTCCCAGTGCTCAGTTCTGAGTCCGAGCTTCCAATATTAGACTTTCTCCTGTACAGTTATAGAAAACGCGAATGAGTACCAGTGGGAAAACATGGAGGTAAGGGCAGATGCTATTAGACAAACAGGGCCAGACCTTTAGCAGGTGTCAATCTGGCACAGCTCCATCAAAATCAGCTGAAATCAATGGAGCTGTACCAATTTATACCACCAAGAATCTGGCCCATAAATTAGCCTGTGATTTTAGTTTCCTCATATTTCAAGCAACATGAGCTTGTGTGAAACAGCGTAAAGAAAATTAGATCAACGCTGACAGTCTTGGGTCTGGAGTTATTATCCCCAAAGAGATTTCATAGCCAACTATTTTTGGTGACATGAGACAGTAAATATGTCAGGATTCAAAAATAAGAAGTGACTATGCCTATTGGAGAACTTGAGAAATAATATGCACAGGTAACCGGGCAGAGGAAAAATAATAAAATATTTTGGAAAAAAATAATATTTGATTTTGGCCTTAAAACTATTAACCCTATTAATCATCTGGTATTAAACTCGATGTTAAGGCCAGAAAGGACCATTATGATCATCTAGGCTGACTTCTTGTGCAGCACAGGTTGTAGAATTTCACCCAATGATTCCTGCATCTAACCCAACACATTATGTTCGAACCAGAGCATAACTTTTAGAAGACTCCCAGTCTTGATTTAAGGAGTCCAGGAGATGAAAACTCCACCACATTCAATGGGAATCTGTTCCAATGGTTAATAACCCACCTTATTAAAAGTACTTTTTTATTTAGTTAGATGATGATAAAGCTAAAACTATTGGATTAGTAAATTTGAGTTCAGTCCTAATGACTTTCATAATGCAAAAGAAATATTTCTTTGTTTCAGTGTACTGGTATTGGGGCCTTCTGGCTTACTGTGGATTCTTTTCCACTCCTAGCAGCAGATACATATGTTCAGAATTATCAAATTCAAAGTTTGGCAGTTAAATATTTTATAATGAAATAATGGATTTGGCGGTGGAGGTGGTAAGAAGAAGGGAATATTGTGATTTCCACTTGATGTTAAAATAAAAAGAAACCAAACGATACTACTATGCTACCATTGTAATTACTAGAGCAGGGGTGGGGGGGAGGTAGTATTTGCAAGTATTTGAATAAAACTGTGAATTTGCTTTGACTGTCTTCTCAACCTCTTTCATTCAGTATCCGAGAACATTCAGGCAACGAAATGCTTGCTCTGCATACAGGAAAAGTGCTTCAAATACAAGTGCATGGGTATTCGTGTTGTGTCTGTGCTGCCATTTTGAAATCTCTTGGAGGGTATGGGAGCAGGCCCAATGCCAATGGGTACTCGCTCTTGCAGGGATGCTGTTGCTCAGTGGGTTGGGATCCTCTACAGCTGGCCAATGGGATTAAGCTTCAATTATAAGTGCTGTATCTTATCAAATAAAAACCTATGTGGCAGTTGATCAGGTCCATGGTTCTTCTAAGCCTCCAGCCAATTAGTGTGAGGAACAGAGATATTATGGACTGACTAACAGCACCTTCTTCACAGCTTGTGTTTCTCTCTTTGCTGTTTCCCTCCTGCCTCCTAATGACTCCCCTTCAAAAACAGCAGCGTTAGGGATCAATTATGCAAAGCCATTAAATCATCATCAGTATTCACAGCTGTAAAAACATCTGCACTATAAACTCTGCTTTTTCCTGAGAAACAAAGATGTAATTGATTCGCTCATTCTTGCATAATTGTATGGTTTCTGGTTTGTGTAATGCTGGAGAGGTGGGTGGAGGGCAGGGGGAGTCAATTTTAAACTGATTCATGCTCATCTCATCCTGAAACACATAGCTAGATTGAGAGGCAGATCACGGACTTTATTACAGCAAACAGCTTCACCTCTTTTACGCCCCACAGCCCTTGCCTGTGCTCTTAATCCTAAAGGTATCAATAATTTCACAGCCAGTAAACTAGGTTTTAATTTGCACTGTGGAAGGGAGGTAGTATAATGCTGGGGAGGCAGACGCATAGCTGCAATATCAGAATTCCTCTATAAAATTCATCCATTCTTTCTCTAGTAGTTGCCTTAGTGACAACACTAATCTTTGTTTCTACTGCTGCTGCAGATAGGAAAAAAAAACCATGCATGTTGTTGTTCTACCAGTCCAGTGCTAGAGAATCTTTACATTAAATGAGCTAATTAAAAACATAGAATTACGGGTGTTGGAATAATGCATTGGGAAGTAGGGCAGGGCAATTTTTTTTTTTCATCCCAACTGTTTTTTCCCACCAAAAAATACTGATATAGGTTGACAAAAAAACATTCAGTGAATTTGTGTTGAATTAGCTAAATTGTTTCAGTTGGGAAAAAGATACTAAAACAAAAATAAATCAAAACACTCTACAAATAAATTCAGGAAAAAAATTGAAGTGCTTTAGTTTTGACATTTTCAAGACGAAATGTTTCCCTTTTTTTCAATTCGAAGTGACTTCTCAATTAGAAATTAGTTCAATTTTATTTTTTAAATAAAAAGGTCTAAAAATTGCTCAAAATGAACAGAAACATTTCATTTTGGCTTGAATGTTTGGTTGCAGGCCGAGTTGATTTCATTTGGGGTTGAATCCATTGTTCAGTTTGCTGAAAAATTCAAAATAAGGTAGGTATTGAGGGGAGGGATAGCTCAGTGGTTTGAGCATTGGCCTGTTAAACCCATGGTTGTGAGTTCAATTCTTGAGAGGCCCATTTAGAGATCTGAGGCAAAAATCTGTCTGGGGGTTGGTCCTGCTTTAAGCAGGGGGTCAGACTAGATAACCTCCTGAGGTCTCTTCTATCCCTAATCTTCTACAATTCTACAACTCAAAATGATTTTTTTCTCATGTATTTATTTTTCAGTATGGCCAGCAATCCAAAAAATCAGTTATTCATACAGAGCTACTGGGAAGTTCAACCAGGGTATAAACAAAACAAAACAGAACAAATAAATAAAACAACTAAAAATAAACAGAATAAAATAATAAAATAATAAAAATAAAAAACTAAACAGAACAAATGGGAGCTGGTGATTAGGCTTTTCCAAGCAAGGTGCCTGAGTTAATCACCCAACTCCCATTGAATTCCAATGGGAATTGGGTGCCTCACTCCCTTAGTCACCTTTGAAAATCCCAGTCACATGCCCCATTGTACTCCCACAATCTCTAGCATAGCCAGTGACTGGTTCAGCCCCAGTGTAACTTAGAGCAGCCTCTGCCCGGTCTTTTCTCCCACCATCCCCGCCAATATCCCTTGGTACTAGAGGAAGCGGGAATAGTCCGCATAGAGCCATTTCTGCTGGAGCTAGATCAAATAATTACTCCTTCACGCCTGGGGAATTCACAACTACCTCTCTAGGGCTCCTATACAGTCTGTTTGCCAACAGAGCAGGGTATTTTTTGTAGGTGAAGATCAGTCATTATATTTAGAAACGTGTGTTTGCATTCTTCCTCTTAAATAGCAGGGTTCTGAATCAGAGGTTATGATGTATTATTTGTATTGCAGTGTGGCCTAGTCTATGACTAGGACCTCCTAATGTGCGAGGTGTTGTACAACTATGTGCAAAGCCTTTGAGCTTTGAGATATTGTGAACCTGGAAGATCTTACTGAGGTCCACAGGTTTTGCAAAACTAATTCTAGTTTGCAAATCTATCCCCTCCTGCCCCCTCATGTCACTTAAACCCAGGTTGTCTTCGTGTCTAACTCATTTTGTAAGCACACGTTACAAGAGACAAATCTGAAATGGAGACAGGCTTTTTCTTTTACTCATAGTGTATCTTGTAAATCTGTGTGAGGCAGGGGCTGCTAGGCCAGGATCCTCAAAGGTATCTAGGTGTAACCATGCCTGCTGGGTTTAGTGCTTTGTTCTCCCTCTAATGGCATCTAGTCTACCTAGAGGTTGCTGAGTTATGTACAGCCGTGGCTAAGTGCCATGTGGCTTTTAGCTCATGCAGTAAAGGCTCATGTATTTAGCTCCAAAGGTCCCAGGTTCAATCCCATCTGCCAACAACTGGGGTCTCTGGGCATTACATAGGCTCCTATTCTCCTAGGCCAGGGGTCAGCAACCTCTGGCACACAGCTCGCCACGGTAAGCACCCTGGCAGGCCGGGCCAGTTTGTTTACCTCCCACATCCACGGGTTCAGCCAATCGCGGCTCCCACTGGCCGTGGTTCACCGCTCCAGGCCAATGGGGACTGCGGAAAGAGCGGCCAGCACATCGCTCGCCCCGCGCTGCTTCCCGCAGCCCCCATTGACCTGGAGCAGTGAACTGCGGCATATGGGATCCGCGATCAGCTGAACCTGTGGACATGGCAGGTAAACAAACTGGCCCGGCCCGCCAGGGTGCTTACCCTGGCGAGCCATGTGCCAGAGGTTGCCGACCCTTGTCCTAGGCCCAAATCCTCAAAGGTATTTAAGCTCTTAAATTCCATTGATTAGGGGGCTGGAGCACATAAGTTATGAGGAGAGGCTGAGGGAACTGGGATTGTTTAGTCTGCAGAAGAGAAGAATGAGGGGGGATTTGATAGCTGCTTTCAACTACCTGAAAGGGAGATCCAAAGAGGATGGATCTAGACTGTTCTCAGTGGTACCAGATGACAGAACAAGGAGTAATGGTCTCAAGTTACAGTGGGGGAGGTTTAGGTTGGCTATTACGAAAAACTGTTTCACTAGGAGGGTGGTGAAGCACTGGAATGGGTTACCTAGGGAGCAGGGCTGGCTCCAGGCACCAGCCTGGCAAGCAGGTGCTTGGGGCGGCCGCTCCGGAGAGGGGTGGCATGTCCGGGTATTCGGCGCCAATTCGGCGGATGTTCCCTCACTCCCGCTGGGAGCAAAGGACCTCCCGCCGAATTGCCGCCCAGATCGCGGCTTTTTTTTTTTTTTTGGCTGCTTGGGGCGGCCAAAACCCTGGAGCTTGCCCTGCTAGGGAGGTGGTGGAATCTCCATCCTTAGAGGTTTTTAAGGTCAGGCTCATAGGCGCTGACTCCATGGGTGCTCCAGGGCTAGAGCACCCACCGGCAGCTGCCCACCCCACTCCCCACTTCAGCTCACCTCCGCCTCTGCTCTGCCTCCTCTCCTGAGCACACCGCATGCCCACTTTTCCCCTCAGCTCCCAGCGCTTGCGCTGTGAAATAGCTGTTTTGCATGGCAAGTGCTAGGAGGGAGGGGGGCGGATGGGGAATGCGGCACGCTCGGGGAAGAGGTGGGGCTCAGCGGGGATTTGGGGAAGGGATCCAATAGGGGCAGGGAAGGGGTGGAGTTGGGGCGGGGACTTTGGGGAAGGGGTTGGAATGGGGGCAGGGCAGGGGCGGGGAAAGGGTGGAGTCAGGCGGGGGCGGGGGGTGCAAGCATCCACTGGCACCAAGAAAAGTTGGCACCTATGGTCAGGCTTGACAAAGCCCTGTCTGGGATGATTTAGTTGGGGATTGGTCCTGCTTTTAGCAGGGGGTTGGACTAGATGACCTCTTGAGGTCCCTTCCAACCCTGATATTCTATGATTAAGGATCTGGGTCCCAGTGTCTGTGTGTTGAGCATAAAGACTAAAAAACGGAAAAAAAAAACCCACTCTGCTGAAACCGATGTTCACAGTCAGAATGAATTAAAGCAGTATGAATCCAAATTTAGTTTCTAATTTACTGAAACAACAATAATTGTGTAGAGAGAGCTAGGTGAAAAACAGGGAATAATTTTGGCCTGTTGGCATCTAGTATGTTCCTTGACTTACTGCATGGGGTGGTTCCAACACATACATTGTTGGACTATACATTTTTTGCAAAAAGTTGTGTAGAGCAGGAAATAGAGTTCTCTTAGAAATAGATGCATATCCCAGATGGAAGGTCCCTCTTTTTTCTTGAGCAACCCTCTCTGATTAGACCACCAGGAATGAACTTGTAATCAGGAAACCACAAGTTCTGCTACTTCGCTGATCAGATCTAAAATGATGGTAACAAGTCAATGGCCTGGCAACTGCTATATAAAGCATGTGATTTCACAACAGTGCTGCTGTAACTCCATTGGGCACAATATTAATTATGTGGTAACTCATGGTGAGTCTCACACGTCATCTCCTGAAGCCTGTGCAATTAAGTTGTGCCATTGCTCTATTATTTGGTAGACTTTTGCTTGCTAAAGTGACAGTATACTTATTATCACCCCTTGACCTATTCGAGCTTCATGACAATGCAATCAATTAGACCATGGAATAGTTTCTCTTAAGAGAAGTGGGAGAAGCCCCATCATTTCAGACAGTTAAAAAAAGGACATGATTAAGCACTAGATCCTATGCTGCTGGGAATAATCCTTCAATGGCGTGGGGATGCAGTAAAAGGCCTGCAGTAACTGAACTTTTCTTTCTCCGGTGTCTGTGATTCCATGAACTCATCCAAAGAAAATACAGTCGTAAATTGGTTAAACTGTACAGCACATAATTTTATATATTTATTTTTAAAATGGCAACAGCTGCGGTGTAGCCTCTTAAGTCATAAGATTGTAATAAAAAAAAAGAAGACGGATGAGTTGGGGATCAGAGTCTTCTTACCATCTACCATATGTAAAAGAATTCAGTGTTCACACAAGGGTATAAGGCTTCTTTTTCACCTTCTCATCTCCATTTTGAGGCAAAGATCTTCACCTCCTGTGGAAGCTCCTAAGATTCCCATAACATTTCCTCCTTTGCTTCACCCATCCTCAAACTGACAGTTACCCATCTTGCAGATGACGGCTGGATGTGCCAGCTTTCTTTCTTCCTATTCCGTCTACATTAATTCCGAATCAGCCCGATGGTTTAATATAGAGCTATTTCTCTAAGTACGTGTGTGGCTCACATCGCCATCAGATCAGAGTCTCTCTTGATTTGCACCTGCTGGTACGAGTAAATCATATCAAACCGGGGGAGGTGCTCGTCTGAGGAATGGGTATGTTAAGAACACCCAAGTCATGTCACTGAGATTATATGATAAAGCAGAGCCAAGACCTGATTCAAAATCCAGGGGGGAATTACCTTTGAAAGACCCTCCCTTGAAATGCTTATCATCTGTTTAGAGCTTCCACTCTAATTGTGAGGGGTATTTGTGATATAACAAATAAGGGAGTGGAGGGAGGCCACCAAATATTTTTTTCACCTGTGATGTATGGCCAGATACTCAATTGGTGTCAATCAGCCAGTATATAACCAGCCACTTCACAGAGACTCTGTTGATTAGCATGCTGCCAAGACACCCATCCAACCAAACAGGAATAAGAGTGATTCAGCCCAGAGGGAAAAAAACAACCCTCGGAGAATCAGAATTCCTCCTGTGCTAGGCTGCTCTTTCTGTCCAGTGAGCAGGATAATAATTCTATTTAGTATTTCTGCAGAGCTGCACCTGGTTTAAAGTGCTACATAAACATTAACGAATTAGTCTTCACCACATCCCTGAGAGGTAGCAGAAAGGAAATAGTGTTACCCCTATTTCAGGAATAGTTAACAGAGACAGTGAGATCGATGGCCTGGTTTTCACAAAGTTGTGGCCGGAGATCAGCCAACATTTTTGTCTCTGCCCTGCACACCCAATGACCAGGACGACACCCTCAAACCAGCTCTCTGCATGCACAAGTGAGCCACGTACATGAACAGGTGTGGCATTTTATCCATTCGTATGAGCCAATGGCCATTTTACACCTGGAACTGCAGTAAGTGCAAAGCTGGTGAATTTATACACACAGTGAAATGTGTGCCAGCTACCACTTCCAGGATATCAGTGGCTGACTCAGCTGCACAGCTGTAGGGAGGACCAAAGAGTTCATACCTCTTAGGTCCATGTTCAGCCCATGAGATTACTTGAGTGGTCAGTCTGTGTCACTGCTTCCTTTAGTCTCTCCTAATGCAGTTCAAATTTTCCCTCTTCATTTTAAAACTTCTACACACACACACTCCTCCCTGCCTCTCTGACTTTGTATCCACCTAATCTCCCTGCTCATAGAGCTCCTTCAGCCTCAACCTTCACTCCTCCATTTCTTCTCATCTGTTTCTTCCCGTAACCCCTCTAATAATCTCCATCTTTGGAGGCGGGGAGTTGCACTCTGGCCTTCCCCAGGGTAGCAGACTTAGCACCAGCCCCTCAGGTGCTCTAAATTCTAGTTCACGACCGAGCAGATAATCAGGGAACTTTAGCAGCCAGATGATCCCCTTCTATCTATGTATTGTATGTGCAAGGTCCCCTTCACTGCATCTGAGCACCTCATACTACGTCAATGTATTTATCTTCACAACACGGCTATGAGGCAGGGAAATGCTATTATCCCCATTTCACAGACGGGGAAATGAAGCACAAAGGGTGGGATCCATGAAGGGACTTAGGTGTTGCAACACTGAGTATCACAGCAGCTAACTTTTAATGTGCCTAGAAAATCACAGGAACAACACCGTGGTCCACAAAGCCGAGTTAGGTGCCTGGGCTCCCTACACAATGAATGGGAGAAGACAGGCACCTTAGACTGGAATCCACACAAGCCAGCATGCTACGTGAAGAACCATCTAAGCTCGCTAGAGAAGGATGTGTGCTTAGCTCTGGCCTCTCTTACAGAAAGGTGCCTAAATCCGGGCTGCAAGGAGGCACCTATCTCTGCTTTGCAATCCACGAATGGGACCTGTCTCCTGCAGGCAGGCAGCCGAGGTGCCTAAGCTGCTGCTTGCAGGAATGAGTTAGGTGCCTAAATAACAGACAGAAGCAAAGGTACTGCTGCCACTACTCACCTTATTACTTTTACCATAGCAATTAGAGCACTCACCTAGGATGTGGGAGACCCAGGTTCAATTCCCCCCTCTGCCAGCAGAGCAGAAAGGATTTGAACAGGGAAATCCACAGGAGAAGACTCTAACCAGTGTGGGACTCACTCAGTCTCTCCTGTTGAAGCTGTTCCATGGTGTATAATTTTATTAAAAAGTCACCAGGGGAACTAGACCCTGCATCTCCCATCTCTGAGGTGGGTGCAGTAACCACTGGACTATGGAGTCATTCTTGTGCTCGCTCTAGGGCTCACTGACTGTTCCAGTGTGAATAAAGGGTCGCTGGGTCAAAGGGGTGTGTGTGTGCGCTCTAACCACTGTGCACCACCTCCTCCTCCTTCTGGATTTTGAATGGGACCTGAGAACACCTACCGGCTCAGGCACTGCAAGTGACTTAAGCGGATGTACACCTGTCTTCCAGAGTGATTCACAAACCAGGAGGCTTAGGCCGCGAGATAGGCTTCTGGATGCCTAGAGGGAGCCAGCAGTGCACAAAACCAGAAGCAGAAACTTAGGAACCTAGGGAACTTTTACCCTGAAAAGTTGGGTGCCCACAGGAGTTGGTGGGAGTTTTGTGGATCACGATGGAGCCAAAGTTGAGACTTAGGCACATAAGCACCCTTATGGATCTGGACCAGGGAAACTGACTTGTCTATAGTCACAGGAAGGCTACAATGGAGCAAGGAATTATACCAGACCAGTGCCACTCTCCACTGAAAGACCCCTCCTCTTACCTAGCACAAATATGACCCTTCAAATCTCCAGGAGAGCTCGAGCACAATGACTCCCTTTGTAAGATGCCGCATCTGAGAACAAACGCAAAATGGCGGCTGTCTCCCAAGTTGCCTTTGTAGCAGGTAGGGAGATTCCTAGGTGCAGGACGTAGAAGACAAAATAGCAACATCTTTCACTTACACAGCTCGATACATCAGGATGTAAATTGTTTACTGTGCCCTGAAGCTTTTCAAAAATGAAACCCTGAAGACTTGCAATCAGACTGAGTCAAATGACGCAGGGTGTTTTATGTACAATAAATTATTGAAAATGTAATCTCTGAGGCCCTTGCACTAGAGGAAATAACAGTCCATGATGGATGTTTTCAATAGAAAGTTTTTTTTTTTAAATATAATCTCCAATGCATTTGCAAGTTAAATATTGAACTATTCCTCACTGGGATGTATAAGGCAAATTTGCACTGGGCACTAATTAGTTTAAAAAAAGTGCACCCTGAGGTATATATTAAATAATAGATTTGCTGGTAGTTTACAAGAAGCAATTATTTCCTGTATATATTTGCCTAACTTCCAAATAATGGACAAAATCCAGATCAAAATAAAACCCAAAAATACTCATGGGTTTTTCACCTAGTGGGAACCAATGCACATAGATATTAGGATTCTATGATTCTCTGATAGCCTGGGGTTGTCATACATTCAGTGAAATGCAGACTGGAGAGGTATTGACATGTAAATAACAGCACCATTTTGCATCAGGTAACTATGTCTTCAAAAACAAAATGTGGGAAATCACTATAAATACCAGCTCCATCTTAATGGAATACAATAGAATGTTTTTTAATAAAACTTTACACAAAAAATTCAATGCAGGAACCAATGGGCAAAATTCTCTGCAGAAGGTCAGAGTAGATGACCATAATGATCCATTCTGGTCTTTAAATCTAAGGGTGAGCTTTTTCAAAAGCACATTCACTGTTGGCTTATCTCAGCTCCCATTGAAGTCAGTGGGGACAGCGTTAGGCCAGCGATGAGAGATTTGTAAATCCCACCTATGGATCTGTAAGCCCTTTATACACTGACTGTACTAACGGATTGCTGCCTTGTACTGAGGGTGCGGTACTGCTGGGAGGGCTAGTTTTTTCAGATGAGATGTATAACAAAAGTCCTGAACATTTATTCTCATTAAAAATCCACTGTCTCTTTGTACATATGTGACAGCTGCCCTCTTGACTGACGCATTGGGGATTGAACCTGGGACAGCCAGAACTAAAAGCAATTATCACTATAAAACCAACTTCTGTAGGGGGGTTGCTATGTCAGACTCAGATGCTTTATAGAGTGGGCACAGAGGGGAATGCATAACATGCTCTGACCCTGACCAATGGGCTACACATGTAATGCACTAATTATGGAATGAGAGACATGAGCAATAACTCAGTCATTTGGCTAACTTTCTGATTACATGAATTAGTGGTAATTGCATTGCAGTATCTTTATTATAAAGAGTAACTTTTTGTAGTTGTACCTGCTCTCATTTCATTTGTGACTACTAGCTGGTCATTTCTTCTCCTAGCACAGGGGTGGGCAAACTACAGCCCAGGGGCCGCATCTGGCCCTCCAGATGTTTCAATCCGGCCCGTGAGTTCCCACCAGAAAGCAGGGTCCGGGGCTTGCCCTGCTCTGGCGCTTCAGCCGGGGAGCGGGGTCAGAGGCTTGCCCCACTCTGCACGGCTCCTGGAAGCAGTAGCATGTCCCCTCTCCAGCTCCTAGATGTAGGGGCAGCCAGGGGGCTCCATACACTGCCCCCACCCAAGCACTACCCCCACAGGTCCCATTGGCTGGGAACTGCAGCCAATGGGAGCTGCAGGGGCGGCGCCTGCAGACAGGGCAGCGCGCAGAGCCGCCTGGCTGCACTTCCATGTAGGAGCTGGAGCGGGGACATGCTGCTGCTTCCGGGAGCTGCTTGAAGTAAGTGCCTACATCCCTGACCCCCTCCCGCACCCCAACCCCCTGCCCCTGTCCTGATCCCCCTCCCGCCCTCCAAATCCCTCGGTCCCAGCCTGGGGCACCCTCCTGCACCCTGAACTCCTCATTTCTGGCCGCACCCCAGAGCCCGCCAGCCCAGCTGGATCCCTCACCCCCTCCCATACCCCAAACCCAAATTTGGTGAGCATTCATGGCCCACCATACAATTTCCATACCCAGATTTTGCCCATCCTATCCTAGCATGTTCTCATATAACTTTAGCCAATGTTTATGAATCTTTTGCAAACACTGTCCATGTTCTGTGATCCCTGAATGTGAAGGAGGCAATGTGTCTTTAATCACTGTGGTTTATTCTTGCCAATGGCTATCTTGCCAAATTCTAACAGTCCTTGTTTCTCAACTGTGATAAAAGTCTTATGCCCCTGTTAAATATTTCCAATCTCTTTTGACTTGTGGAATCCCTTTGCCAAATTGACACTGTCATCAGTCATCCTATTCTGATGTCCCACATCTGGTGTTTATACATCTGTTGCATCAAAGTGCTGCTGCTGGTGGTGATTTTCCACATTGCTGCAATGTAGCACAGTAAGTTTTAGCTTTTTCTTGAATCCTTTAATGAGCATCTTCTCCACTGCACCACTAAGGCTGGTTACAGGAGTGATTGTGGCAAAGGGGAATGAATTGTCTAGTGCAAGGCATGATCAACTTTCCTGCAGGTTCCGCAGCATGATGCCTTGCTGGTAAACTGTCCACATTCTGGACGGCTTGTGTGTTGAGCTGGTGGTAAAATTATGGGGTGGGAGAATCATGAAAAATGTCCTTTTTTAAATTTTGACAATTTTTTTTTATAAAAGAGAAAAAAAATCAACCACTTTGACTGATGGGTATTGACAGTGGGACACCTTATGTTTAAATTAATTAGTTTAAGCCAGGGGTTCTCAAACTGGGGGTTGGGACCCCTCAGGGGGTCGCGAGGTTATTATCTGGGTGGGGGCGGTCGTGAGCTGTCAGCCTCCACCCCAAACCCCGCTTTGCCTCCAACATTTATAATGGTGTTAAATGTATAAAAAAGTTTTTTTTAATTTATTATGGGGGTCGCACTCAGAGGCTTGCTATGTGAAAGGGGTCACCAGTACAAAAGTTTGAGAACCAGGGCTAGCTCCAGGCACCAGGCACCCACGCACATGCTTGGGGCGGCACCTGGTAAGGGGCGGCGGGGGGAGCACGGTGTGGCATTCCGCGGGGGGGGCGCTCCGGCGGCACAGCGTGGCGCTCGGCGGGGGGNCCTCAGAATTCTACCATGTGCAAACATGAATATAATTTGCCTGACTGTAGATTAAAATGTGGTATCTTCAAGTATGCATATGTCTGGAAGGGGCTCGGCGCTCGGGGGGGGATCCGGCTGCGCTCGGCACGGGGGGGCGGGCTCCGGCGCGTGGCGCTCAGCGGGGGGGCGGCGTAGGTGCGGTGCTGGAGGGGGGTTCCGGCGGCGCTCGGCGCAGGGCGGGGGGCAGGCTCCGGCGCACGGCGGGGAGGCGGTGCGGGAGGGCGGCGCTCTGGGGGGGGGCGGCGCGGCACTCGGCGGGGGGCCTCGAGGGGCGGCGCTTTTTTTTGCTGCTTGGGGCAGCAAAAAAGCTAGAGCCGACCCTGTTGAGAACCACTGGGGTAAGCAAAATCCAGGCATTCTCTATTCTTCAACTGTGGGCCATTGTGTGTCGTTACAGTCCTCAGAATTCTACCATGTGCAAACATGAATATAATTTGCCTGACTGTAGATTAAACTGTGGTATCTTCAAGTATGCATATGTCTGGAAAATAGTTAAAAGAGTCTCTCCTGATCAGGTTATCGCAACTTTCCAGGGCAAATGATTACTGACTTTTCCCCATGGCATTTCAGGGTCTCTCGCAGAGGGTTTAGATCCTTCTGCCTTGGCAATTAATAACTAAGCAATCATTAGATAGTTTTGAGGTGTCAAAATTGACATAGCTCCAATGACTTCAATGGAACTACACTGGTTTAGATGAGGGGGGGGATATGGCCCATTAGCTTCAGTGGGAGCTGGATTAGACTCTGTTGTTCAAACATGTTTCAGACATGTTGACCTGTTCTTTAATATTGCCCTTCAGGTGTAACCAGAACACAACTTCTCCAATTCTCTTCCACTTAGTGATTCCAAGGTGGCCTACATGTGTTCTTTCAATACAGCCCTTCTCTTCAGTATGAAAGTGCTTTGAGAGTACTTCCAAACTCCTGGATAGATCATATTTGTATTAGGAATTAGCAGGTGGAAGTGTTGATTTCTCCAGTTATTACTTATAGTTTGTATCCCTCTTTGTAGTGTTCCAACATTAGCTCTCCAACTGATCCCATCTTCCGGGTGATAGAGAACATGATGCTAATATCATGTTCACACCTATAGTTACTGCTTGTTCAGTTGTGTCTTGTCAAGTGAAACATACTGTCTGGGCCACATGTCTGCAATTACTGTGAGATGCCCTGGCTGGAATTCAAGGGTCATGCACTTTTATACTTCCAAACATCAGCTCTGTATCCTCAGAGGTATTTCTTTAAGTGCTTCCTTATGTATTACAAAGTGTAAAATGCACCATAAGTCAACAATTGAATCTACAGCCATAGGGAATGATTGTGAAGTGTTTGTGATTTTTTTGCAATCTCTTTTTCAATTTGAACATGTGTTTCCCTGATGCCTTCATAGCAGATATGCATGCCATGATTTAGTCCCGTGACCCTGTATCAGTACTGTTCTTAGCCCTCCTTTTGATGTATCTGTGGAAAGCTTGGTTCAGTGGAAAGGGTGATCAAAAGAAAATGAGTAGAACTGGTTAGAAAACAGAATTTCCTTTCTGTGGGAAATTCTGACATTTTGACATTTGTTTTTGTTGCAAACTGGAATGAAATTCTGAAATTCAAACAGCTTAATGGGACCAGATCAGGGGGCCTGGATAATCTCCAACAAGAATATTAAAGAAACGGGCTCATGAAATTGTTAAGCCAATAGCAAGAATTTGTAATGAATCTGTAAACTCAGGAGTTGTACACTCTGACTACAGAATTGCAAATATATTACCTATATTTTAGAAAGGATGGGGGGGGGGGGCGGGGCGAAGTGATCTGGGAAACCACAGGCCCGTTAGTTTGACCCCATTGTATGCAATGTCCTAGAACAAATTTTGAGAGAGAGAGAAGTAAAAGACATAGAGGTAACCAGTAATTGGGATAAAATACAACGTAGTTTTATGAAAGGTAGATCATACAAGACCAATCTGATCTCTTTCCTTAAGTAGATAACTGATTTTCTAGACAAAGAAACTGCAGTAGAGCTAATTTACCTGGAATTCAGTAAGGTATCTGATACAGTTCCACATGGGAAATTATTAGTTTAATTGGGCAAGATGTGGATTAATATGAGAATTGAAAGGAGGGTAAGAAACTCGTTAAAGAGGAGACTACAATGGGTCATGCTGAAAGGCGAACTGTCAGGATGAAGGGAGGTTAATGGTGGAGTTCCTCAAGGATTGGTCTTGGGACCAATCTTATTTAATATTTTCACTGATGGCCTTCTCATAAAAAGCTGGAGTGTGCTAATAAAACTTGTGGATGACACAAAGGCATTGCCAAAATGGAGAAGGACCAGAATATCACACAAAAAGATCTGGACAACCTTGAAAACTGGAGTAATAAAAATGGGATGAAATTTAATAATACAAAGTGCAAGGTCAAGCATTTAGGGACTAACAACAAGAGTTTTTGCTATGCTCTGGGGACATGTCTATTGGAAATGACAGATGAGGAGAAAACCTGGGCATACTGATTGATCATCTGATGACTGTGAGCCACCAATTTGATGTGGCCATGAAAAAGGCTAAAGCATCAGGTGAGGTATTTCCAGTAGAGTTAGGGAAGTGTTATTACTATTGTATAAGGCACGGGTGAGACCTCATCTGGACTATTGACTGCAATTCTGGTCTCCAAAGTTTAAGAAAGATGAATTCAAACTACATCCAGTACGGAGAAGGACTACTAGGATGATCAGAGGAATGGAGAACTACCTTACGGGAGAAAACTTAAAGAGTTTGACTTGTTTAGTTTAACAAAACGAAGGCTGAGGGGAGATGCAATTGCTCTCTATAAATACATTAGAGGAATAAACACCAGGGCGGGAGAAGAGTTATTTAAGTTAAAGGCCAATGTTGGCACAAGAACAAATGGATACAAAATTGGCCATCAACAAGTGTAGGATTGAAATTAGACAAAGGTTTCTAATCACTGGAAGAGTGAAGTGCTGGTACAGCCTTCCAAGGGGAGTAGTTAGGTTTTTGCCCCCTCTTGTTTCAAGTCTGAGCTTGATACGTTTTGGGGATGTTATGATGAAGTCACCTACAATGGCATATGGCTTGTCCGCAATTGCTGTTAGCAAGTATCTCCAATGGGTGGAGATGGGACACTAGATGGGAAGACTCTGAGTTACTATCAGAATTCTTTCCCAGGTGTCTGGCTGGTGGGACTCTCTGACCTGCTCAGGGTCTAACTTATGACATTATTTTGGGTCAGGAAGGAATTTTCCCCCCAGTCAAATTGGAAGAGAGCTTTCAGGTTTAGTTTGGGGCTTGGATCACTTCCAGGTTTAAACTAGTGTAAATGGTGAATTCTCTGTAACTTGAAGACTTTAAATGAAGATTTGAGGACTTCAGTAACTCAGCCAGAGGTTATGGGTCTATTACATTAGTGGGTGGGTGACATTCTGTGGCCTGTGATCTGCAGGAGATCAGACTAGATGATCATGATGATCCCTTCTGGCCTTAAAGTCTATGAGTCTGTACATTTCAAATTGACCTGTGAAATGAAGATGTGAAAAAAATTCAGTTCAGATCCATCAAAACATTTTTTTTAAAAAGATTGAATCATTTCATTTAGATGATATTGAAATATTTCATTCAGATAAAGTCAAAACATTATAATATAGAATAGTCAATGTATATAATATATATATAAAGTATTAATAAAATAATATTTTCATATCATAAAAGCAAACCAAAATGTATTAAAATGATCATGTCAAAAAGAAATATTTTTACCTTATCATAACAAACCAGAACATTTTCACATTATTGAATGAAATGAGAAAGTCATTCCTTTCACTGGAGAAAGGAAATGAAACCAGCAAGAACAATATTGCTGCCTTTTCCAGTTCATTAAAATCTCCCCAAACTGGAAGCACAAACAATAAGAGGGCTGAATGCAATATCACACCAGAATATTTTCTGAAAGGATGTAGACTTTGTGGATAATATTATACTTTACAGAGGGAGAATTGAAATATTTTGCTATTTATGTATAAGGTATTTTAGTAGAACAAGGAACTATTATAACAATAAGTAGTATTTTTCTCCCAGACATGACACTTCATCGTATTAAAGGATTTGACAAAGTCCTTATCTTTTTGTTCACTTACCTTGCTGTTTTGGTGAATGGCTAATCAATTACCACACTGCCACTAAGGAACCCCCTTCATTGTGTCAACCCTCCTTAGGGTCACACTCTGTCACTGGGGTAAGCCCCTTGGCTTCTCCATCTCCTGGGACCAAACTTCAGAGCCTTCAGCAGCCCTGGTTCATGACATGGCTCCCCTCAGCGAGTCCACCTGAATCGGACACCTAGGTAGGGTGACCAGATATCCTGATTTTATAGGGACAGTCCCGATATTTGGGGCTTTTTCTTATATAGGCTCCTATTACCCCCCACCCCCATCCCGATTTTTCACACTTGCTGTCTGGTCACCCTACACCTAGGGGAGACTTATGTATCCAAAGGGAGCAATGAACTCCTGACTCAATCTGGAGTAACACAGCCAGCATTGTGAAACAGAAGGATTCATTAGTTGTCTGGAACACAGCGTAGAAAATACTTCGGTCAGCATAGAGAATGGAAAAGTTACAGCAAAGTCCACCTGGGTGAGTCCTGAGCCTAGAGGCCCTCTCCTCTGACCCATCCTGAGTCCCAGCCCCAAAGCATGTGTCCTGCTTCCAGCAGCCCTCACTGAACAATCCCCCCTGGCCCCCTCTTCAGTTCTTTGTTCTTTCTGGGCAACCACTGTCACCTGGTCTTCCCCTCCGGTCTTTATCTTCCAGCTGGCCAAAACTGGCTGGCTTCCTGCAGAGAGCCAGGGTCATCAGTTGCTAGGTAACAAATTGCTGGGCCATTGTCTGGGCCCAGGTCCTACCTGGATCTTTGGATTCTTCTGCAAAGAAAATGCCTTTTCCCTCCACCTAGTTAACCGTGCAGTACATAGGGGGAACTGAGGCACAAATGCTATTCATACAAAATATTATGAAAAAATACCACTTCATCACCTCTCTTCCCCCTTTGAGACTGAACTCAGTGCAGCCAGTGACCTGGAGAAGTTCAAGTACCCCTTTCCATGACAAAGCATCTGCTATAATATTTGCACTCCCATTAACATGGGCCACTTCCATATCATAATCATGGAGGATCAGACTCCATCTCAGAAGCTTGGCATTAGCACCTTTCATTTGATACAGCCCCCTCAGAGGAGAGTGGTCAGGCTATACAGTAAAGTGCCGTCCAAATAGAGAGGGCTGCAGCTTTTTAAGAGCCCACACTATGGCCAAGCATTCCTTCTCCATGGTAGCCTAGTTCTGCTCCCAGGGAAGAAGTTTCTTTCTCAGGTATACAATTGGGTGCCTCTCTCCCTTAGCATCAGCTTGCATCAGCACAGCCCTGTGTCAGAGGCATCTGTGAACACCATGAAAGGCTTGTCAAATCATTAACTTGAAAAAGAAATTATTTGTTCATTATATGGTAAATATGTAATAAACACTATTAATAATACCTAATAATTCTTAAAACTAAGAAAAGTACCTACATTAATCAAAGATTAACAAATTTTAAATTGGTATTGTCCACATTGTATTCAAAACCATGGAAGAGAGGAAGTCAAATACCAAACCAAATATATAAAAAAATATCATTTGGTTCAATTAAAAACTTGAGATCTGTGACACCACATCCAGATCATGACACGTGCTATTTAAAAGGAACCTTTGACATTTCACAATCCTTGTGTCTCATTCACATTATCATTATTCGTCCATACAAATAAGGATGTATTTAATCAATTGGATACTATCCAGTCCATAGGCCACCTAAAAGGTGACATCCATTCTATAAGGAACAAATGCAAAAACTTCCGCTGGTGGTGTATCATCACAATGACCAAACATAAAAAGTCCCGCAAATGGCTTGTTGCTCTCAAAAGGGGCATCAATGGATCTGTAGGTATAATATGTTTAAGGTAACAATTCCTCTATGTGGCCAGCTGGAAAGGTATCAATGGCAATACAACACTGGTATCATGTCCAGTGCAACTAACCAAATGGAAATCTCTTTTGGAATGGGTGGCTTATGACAAAAAGGAACAATATTATGTAGTAACTAATCACAAAAAATCTGGCTTAGGCCTCTATGGCTTTGGGACCGAGTAAGGGGGTAAGGCAGCAGAGCCGATCTGCAGGGTCAACCTTTTCAAAGACTATGAGGTGGGCATCCACATCCCCCCCTCTTTAAACTGGGGCAGCAATTTGGTATCTAGGTTCCCTGTGGAATTGGAATCCCGGGCCCTTTCCCCATTTATCCCTCCATTAGTCCTCTAACAAATCTCTGGGCCATTGTCTGGGCCCAGGCCTCACTTGGATCTCTGGGCATCCTGGTGATGCAGGACACGTGGCCCACGTACGAAGTTCTAGCCTTAACTCACAATTCACCATTGGTGTGTTTTCTAATGCCCTGTTTACTTTAAGGAATAAACTGCCTAAACAATTTAAGAGCAAAGGTTATTTGTTGTCAACAGCTTGTCAAAAAAGTGTCTGAGACAAGGTCCATGTTGGAGTGCATGTCTACTGTCCAGGATAATGGTAAGTGTCACAATTCCAGGGTAACTGCACCTCTGATCCCTTCGTGGCCCCACTTAAGTCTGAGGCCTCTAGCCATCACCTTGCTTGGTGCAGGAACCTACATTCTTCTCCCTCCAGACTAGAGTTTTAGGGCTGCCATCCCCTTGAATTAAACTGTGCTTATCCCAGCAGGTCTGACTTTAATCCAGCACCTGCAGTTCTGCTCCCCTGAGAGACAATAGGGTTAATCAGTGACCAGCCAGCTTTCACAAAACACAATACATTTATTTGAGGACAAAAGCATTACAGAGAAAATGTATCTTGCAAACAATAAACAGGTTATTTGCATGCCTGTCTTACCAGGTGTCACCCCTCTTCCACATGGAGACCCTGGTAGAGATACAATTCCTTCAGACCCTTCCAGCAGGCTTTTGCCTTTCTGATTAAAGTCTCATGTCAGTTCTTTGATCCAGAGTGAGTCCAATTAGGCTGACCCTTAATGCAGTTTGTGGTCCTATGTCTCCCGAGCTCCTGAACTAAGTCAAATTAGTCACTTTTCCCAGGGGGTAAAGCTTCGAAGTGCTGAGTATCTGCATAACTGGCATTGAAAATGTGCAGTAAGTACCTTCCAGTGATTCCACAGAGAATCCACCCAGTGAGCCAGGAACAAAATGCAGTGCTTATGCATGCAGTGTTTATTGCTGTGATTGTCTCTGGATATCCAATGTGCCCACAGCATTCAGCACATCTCCACACTTCCAAGGTCTCACCTCTCTCCCAGAAGAAAACAGGTGTTTGGCAATCTGATGGAGATTCCACAACCTCTCTTTGAAGCTTATTCCTGATCTTAACTATTCTTATAGTTAGATTTTCCTAGTATCTAATATAAATCTCCTTTGCTGCAGATGAAGCCTATTACTTCTTGTCCTACCTTCGGTGGATATGGAGACTAATTGGTTACCTCCCTCTTATAACAGCCCTTAACATATTTGAAAACTGCGATCGGGTCGCCCCTCAGTTGTCTTTTCTCAAGACTCAACATATCCAGTTATTTTTAACCTTTCCTCAGGTCAGGTTTTCTAAATTTTTAATCATTTTTGTTTGCTCTCCTCTGGACTCTCTCCAATTTGTCTACATCTTTCTTTAATTTGTGGCACCCAGAATTGTACACAGTTCTGCAGCTGAGGCTTCACCAGTGCCGAGTAGATCCAGACAATTACTTCCCAGGTCTTACATATGACACCCCTGTTAATATATCCCAGAATGATATTAGCCTTTTTCTCAACTGCATCACGTTGTTGGATCATCAATTTGTGATCCAATTAACCCCCAGATCATCTTCAGCAATACTACTACCTGGACAGTTATTCCCCATTTTGTAGCTAGGCACTTAATTTTCACAAAATCTGTAAAGTGAACTACTTTGCATTTATCTGTATTGAATTTCATCTTATTGATTTTAGACACGTTCTCTAATTTGTTAAGGTCATTTTGAATTCTAATCCTGTCCTTCAAAGTGCTTGCAACCCCACCCAGCTTGGTGTTATCTGCAAATATTAAAAACATACCCTCCATTCTATTATCCAAGTCATTAATAAAAATATTGACTAATATTGGACCCAAGACTGACCCCTGTGGAACCTCATTAGATACATCCTCCCAGTTTGACAGCAAACCATTGATTCTGTTTTTTTACCCAGTTGTGCACCCCCCTTATAGTAATTTAATTTAGACCACATTAGCCGAGTTTGCTTATGAGAATGTCGCATGGGACTGTGTGAAAAGCCTTACTAAAATCAAGATATATCATGTGTACTGCTTTCCCCCAATCCACTAGGCCATAACCCTGTCAAAGAAGGAAATTTGCTTGGCTTGGCATGATTTGTTCTTGACAAATGGGGGGTAATACCGCTGCCCTACCTCACAGATGTGTTGAGAGGATAAATACAGTAAAGATTGTGAAGCTCTCTGATGCTACAGTAATTGTGACTATATAAATAATTTAGATAGATAAAAATACTGATAAAGCTAAAACAAGATCATATAGCAATAAATAAAAAAAAAATATCCTTGAATAACACTAAATCCCTTGAGGTAATGACACTGCCTTAATCTTTTTGAAGTCCCCACCACTCAAAAAAATTAGTATGACACCAAAAGCTAATACTAGCCAAAAACATAAGTAACTTATTTGACTTCAATGCCTAATTAACCATTTGGAGAAAGGATTACTTTGATAAAGTTTCAACATCCCTAACCCTTCAATTCAGTCACTAGAGCTCACTATATGCATTTCGCAGTACCACTTAAAAAGTCTCCCAGCAAAATCATGCCTTTGTACATGCCATTTTTACAAACATGCACAACTAACAACCCTTTTAAGACCTTTTTTTAATATATCATAAAGAATCAAACAAGGGCAAAATGCCAATCTCGTTAAGTCCTTGTCTGGTCACCTACTCTGAGACCTACAAGCAACCCTGTGTATCCTCTTGTTTTCTGTTAGCTTCTATTTCTATGTAGTAGATCCTAATGTCCCAAATACATCAGAAATCATTCTCTCATAGGCTTTACATGCACAACCAAAGGAAAAGATTAGAAAGCTGCAAAAATCTCTGCAGACTAGATGATAAATTACCTCATATTTTTTGCCATTATTAACACCAAATTCATCGTAATATGCAGCTGCTACAGCATTTAAACCCATCAGTAAAAACTGTAAAGGACATTTTCCAGTTCTCTGTAAAAGTTACAACACATCCCTATTAATGTCCATATTGTCAGATTGGAAGCGATAATTTGGTTTAAAACGAGATGCACTTAAGTGGTTTATGCTAATTGTTTTTCCCTCCAAGAATGTCAATTGAAATTTGATGACAAATGTCTAGGTCCATTTCTTTCAATAAGAAACTCATTCTGAGCATGTGGCTCTGTAAATTATACCCCACTTTGATTTATTTACTTCATATTCCCAGCTACATTCTATGAGACTGTCAAGTGGGCAAAAAAGCATTTTTTTCTCATTACTGCAGTAGTTCATCATAAGGAATCATCTCCATTTCTGAGAGAGTTCTCCTAATATTCTTTCTAAATCTCCTTTGGGTGGAAGACAATGATCTGGCCTCAGTTATTCAAATTGTCATCACCTGTCAACCAGATTACAGCAATGCAATGTACCTGAGCATGAAACCTTCAGGACTTAGGAAATGCCAACTAGTACAAAACACTGCAGCCTGTCTGATCAGCAGCATAGGTGACCACAAACACATCAACCCTGCCCTCCACTCCCTGCCTGGCTTCCCATCGGATACTAAGGAAAGTTCAGGGTCTTGGGCCCAGATCCTCAAAGATATTTAGGCTCCTGACTTCAATTGAAATCAATGGGAGTTAGATGCCTAAATACCTTTGTGGATCTGGACCTTGTCTGGACCTTCAAGGTGCTCAATGATCTGAGCCCTGCATACCTAAAAGATCACCATAGCTCTGGGATGAAGACCATGGTCAACCAACTCTGCTTCTCTGTCTCATTCAAACTCTTTATGGTCAGGGTAAAATTTATCTCTGCAGGACACAGAACCTCCTTGGGGGTCTGTGAAATGAACTCTCCCATGCTTAATGCATGACTGGAAGGGCCCTGGATACAGTGGTGATGGGCATGGTATAAGTACCTCAATAGAATAGAATAGAATAGAAATGAGATTGTTTCATAGACCTCCTTGCTACATCATAAACGTGGCCTCTATGGCAGTAAATCATCTTCAACTTCAACGCTGATTAACATTAGCCAATAATCTGACCCTAAAGATCTTTAAAAGATATATAGTCAGTCTCATAGAAGCAGAGTGGTTCCCCTCTACTACTCATCGTAGCCGATCGGCTATTTAGCTCAATTAACAGATATGACATAAGACTTGTTTTCCTACTGTAAGGAGTACCTGTACTGGCTTAAACATAGGCTGGGAAGTAGAAGAGTTAGGTTAGTTCGGATCTCTTCCAATGGCTTTCTCTGTGACAAGGAAAAGCAGTTGACGAGTTCCGGAAAAGTACAGAATCTCTTAACCATGGAAAGACTATCCAGGTAATAGCCGGCAGAACTCTTGCAGTGGGACAGACTCTTGGGGTGAAAGCCTGGCCCCATTGAAACCTGCGGCAAAACTCCTATCGGCTTCAGTGGGGCCAGGATTTGACCCTTCATATCTGATTGGAGGGGGTTTGGTGTGATAAGATGTAGGCCATGGGATGTGTAATGGCTTCCTCCCATGGAACGCATTTTGAAAATGCTCTACATGCCATTTGGGGCCTGAAACCGCCCCATTGAAGTCAGCAGGAATTTTGCCATTGACTTCAAAAGGAGCAGGATTCAGTCTTTGGTGCCATCTGAGGCAAAGCAAATTGTTCTTTCGAATTCTTTGTGAGCCTTGGATAAAATTCTTCCTTAGCAGGGATGGTTTGAGATTCCAGAGAGGAGGAGGAGGATGAAGACGTTGTGCTTCAAGCAGCTGTCCTTGTGAGAATTCAGTCCTCAAAGGCAGAAATCTAAGGAAAGCAACTGAGAACACATACAGAGCTGGATGGAAAAGACGTTTCCTCTTCTGCAAGAATTTTCAAGGTTTTGAAAAAATTTCCTGACCTTCATTGAAAGGAAAAGTTGAAATCTCAAACATTTTCATGAACTGTTAATCAAAACAAACAAACAAAAAAAACCAACCACCACCAAAAATAAATAAATAAATAAATAACCCCACAATATAAGGTCAATATAAACTTTTCATGTCAATAATTTCTAAATGTGTCATTTCAATTTCAACTTTTTTTAAAATAATCTTTTTTTCAGTATCAACTAACTGAAATTTCTGAATAAAAAGTCATTTCAAACCAAAAAGTGAAACTTTTTTGATCTTAACATGTCGAAACAGAACATTTCAACAATTAAAATAAATTTCCTTTTTTTCCCCCCAAATTGGGAGATTGGCTTAAATTTACCATATTCTGCAAAGAGATTCAGTTGCGACAACTCGGCATTTTCCAGTGGAAAATGAGAAAATTCCCAAGCAGCTCTAATCATGAGCTCCCTACCACAAGACCGATTTGTAAGATTTATTGACTCTGAATCCCAATTCAGCCTCCAGGCTAAACTCCAAATACTAGGCTAAATCTAATCCAGTCCTGAATACCTCCGCCTCTGTCCATGGCTATTCCTCACCCTTGTTATCTCTGCCCTCATCCATTTCTTTGAGGTCCTCTGTTAAATATAACCATTGCTGTAGCTTTACACGAGGCGTTCATGCAATTCCTGGTAGCCGTGTTACATACCTTACTTCATCAAGGAACATGATTTCATTACCTCAGTAAACAGATGGCTCAGGAAACATATTTATCAGCTCCTTGCTCCAGCCTTGTCTAGTGTATCACAAATCTTCCTTCACTGTCTCATGGTAGTCTGCCTTAAAATGTCCCCAATTAAGATGTCCTGCAAACTCCAGCTTACGGTGCAGTCCTCATTTACCAGCCCACATTTCTTCCGAATCATTAATTGGGTAGTGATGGCTGCCTTCTGAATCTACGTTATGCACTTCCCGGGTACCTCTGGCTGCTAATTCTGCGTGGATCAAGGATATCGCTATCAGGATAACATCACCAGAATGTGCATCAAAGCCACAGTGGCAGATCTGTCTTTAAAACAACTGAATTATAGGGATCTACTAGCCTTTCTTCTCATTATTTCCCATTTGTATCTCTCTTATTGGCCTGTCTTTCAAAAGTTGTGTCCATTAAAGTATGCAGTACGTAATGCAGGCTCCTGTGAAATTTCCCAGACATTTGTTTAAGCTATAACAAGGCAGGGCGATCTAAGGGCTAGATTCTGACTTGCTCCTCTACATTGGCTCATAGGCTAAGAGAGGATAAGAACCATTCCTGTATTCTTACTCAGGCTACCCAAAACTTGGGTCTGGGACACTAGAGGATGCAGCTGGGTGGAGATTGGGCAGGTAGGAGGAGGGAATATTGGAGCCCTGGATCCTTCTATTGGCTGGCCAATGCAGAAGATTGTAGCAATCGGAGCAGCTTATTGTATTGTTTGCAGCGGCAAATTAGCAAACTATTATACACAGATCCACCTGTGGAGTGGGGAGGAGGGTGTCTCTGAAGCACACTGCCTCCCAGGACTAACCTGCGGTGGAGCAGTAAACACATCTCCCCTTGCTAAGGGCTGTGCCCAGAGTCAATGCCTACCTACCGCTACGTGGTTGTGAATAGGGGCCTAGGTGTCAGAACTCCTAGGATGTGTTCCTTGCGCTCTCCAGATGACTTGCTGTGTGACCTGGGGGTTAGCTTCTGCTGGCCTCTGGGCAGGTATGTGAGGTGCCTTCTCCGTCTTTCCCACCTCTTATGCACCTCATCATTCCTGCTAATGCCTCCCAGGACACTAGTTACCTGGAAAGGCTCCAGAACAAGGCAGAGCGACAGCTCTTCCTCTCCTCCTACAATGGCCAGTAAAATTAGCCAAACACACAAGGGGGCCATGTTGCTCCGGGGAAGGAGGGCACGCTCCCCCTGGCGTGCTGTGACCGGCTCCACCCATGATGTGGCCCAGCACCTGTCATTTTAGATGGAAGAAATATTACAATGTGCAGGAGAGGCACAATCTGTCCCTTAGTCTCTCTGCATCATGCAGCTGAAGAAATGGGGTTTTTACCCATGAAAGCTTATGCCCAAATAAATCTGTTAGTCTTTAAGTGCCACCGGACTCCTTGTTGTTTTAGTCTCTCCATGGTTCATCTTAGTCACCTGGTGTGACAATTCCTGGTTATTGTGTTTTACAGAATGCTTAGTAGCGAGTGGCCCAGACCTTCAAAAGTATTTAGGCACCTGTTGATTTCAATGGGAGTTAAGTGTCTAAATTTCTTTGAGGATCTGGGCCGCTGTGTTACAAAGTGCTGTGAGATGCTCAGGTGAAAGGCAGTACATTCAACGATTGCAATTAAGCTTATCAACACCTAAATTTCATACAGTAAACGCGCTGTTCAAGCTAATAATTTCAGAATTTCTTCTAAACTTTCACTTAATCTGCATTGGCTTCAGAACTCATGATCAGGAACATCCACAAGACTAATGAGCTCTTTCGCATCTATACATGACGGCTCCAGCTGTGTAAAGTTTTCTCTCCTTATTTCTGTAGGACTGGGAACATTACTTGCAATGTGAGATGCTCCAATTAAGCAAAGAACCGGCAAAGCCGGCTTTATCAGGGGAGTTCATTAAATGTACGATGAAGAGTGACTGCAGCAAATTCCAGAGAGCAAACATCTCAGTGGCTGCAAGCTCACTGTCATTTGCCCAGCAGGCACCTTCTTCATCAGAAGCCAAGCCTTGAAAACAACTCAAGAGCATGTACCATGTTAAGGATGAAACCAAACCTCAGCAATTGTCGCAGGCATCAGAATGGCTTAAAAGAGGGGGAATGTTCAAGATGCAGTTGCTGCATCCGGCATAGTGATGGGTGACTGGTAAAAAGTTTGGATGAGCTCCGTATGCATCCAAACAGTCTGCCCTGTCTGAGTCTGCAAATCTGGGATAAAAATCTTAACGGAACAAAAACAGTACAACAGTTGCCAGACTCCATGGGCGGCGGGTGAACCCCCCTTCCAGGGAGGCTAGCCCCCTATCCTTGCTCCTTCTACCCGAGCCCCCCCTACACACCCGCCAGAGGACCCCTGAGTCCTCCCCCACCCAGAGCTGGAGGAACGCCCTGAGCTCCAGGCCGCCGGCTGCAGCTGAGTCCCCATTGGCTTCAGGGGAGAGGGGGAGTGAGGGCAGGGCCTCAGGGCAGAGCATGGGCATGGCCATGTCCATATCCTAGGTTGGGGAAGCTTAGCCTTCCCTGGCCTTCGATACCCACTACTCATGCCAGACTCCAAGCCAGGAAGGGTAACCATGTGGCTAAGAGAAACAAGGTGGATGCGGTGCAGTCCAGGAGCTCTGATTTGGACCCAAGAAAAATTAATTCATTAAAAACAATCAAAACTTTCTCAAAGAACATTGCAAACAGTTTCTGACAAAATACCTCAGAGTTACGAACTGACTGGTCAACCACCCACTTCATGTGAAACCAGTACCCAAGGAGGCAGCAGCAGAGACAGAAAAGATTTGACAAGTTAAAGGAAACTGTTTCTGTGTTTGTTTCAATTAAATTAAGATGGTTAAAAGCAGCATTTTTCTTCTGCGTTGTAAAGTTTCAAAGCTGTATGAAGTCAATGTTCAGTTGTAAACTTTTGAAAGAACCATAATGTTTTGTTCAGAGTTACGGACATTTCAGAGTTACGAACAGCCTCCATTCCCGAGGTGTTCATAATCTGAGGTTCTACTGTACTATACTACCAAAAAAAAAAAAAGTCCCTTCATACTTCAACCACCATTCCAGAGGAAAATGCGTCCATGCTGATGATGGGTTTTGCTCGATAGCAATCCAAAGCAGTGCGGACTGACGCATTCTCATTTTCATCATCTGAGTCACATGCCATCAGCAGAAGGTTGATTTTCTTTTTTGGTGGTTCAGGTTCTGTAGTTTCCACATCGGAGTGTGGGTCTTTTAAGACTTCTGAAAGCATGCTCCGTACCTTGTTCCCCTCAGATTTTGGAAGGCACTTCAGATTCTTAAACTTTGGATCAAGTGCTATAGCTAGCTTTAGAAATCTCACAGTGGTACCTTCTTTGCATTTTATCAAATCTGCAGCAAAAGTGTTCTTAAAATGAACATGTACTGAGTCATCATCCGAGACTGCTATACCATGAAATATATGGCAGAATGCGGGTAAAATAGTGCCGCAGACATACAATTCTCTCCCATGGAGTTCAGTCACAAATTTCATTAACACATTATTTTTTTAATGAGCATCATCAGCATGGAAGCATGTCCTCTGCAATGGTGGATGAAGCATGAAAGGACATACGAATGTTTAACATATCTGGCACATAAATACTTTGCAATACCAGCTACAAAAGTCCCATGTGAATGCCTGTTCTCACTCTGGTGACATTGTAAATAAGAAGTGGACAGCATTATCTCCCGTAAATGTAAACAAAAGCTTGTTTGTCTTAGGGCTGGTCCACACTAACCCCCCACTTCGAACTAAGATACGCAACTTCAGCTACGTGAATACATAGCTGAAGTTGAAGTAGCTTAGTTCGAACTTACCGCGGGTCCACATGGAGCAGGAGTACCGGCGTCGACGGCGAGCACTTCCGGGATCGATCCCAGAAGATCGATTGCTTACCACCGGACCTGGAGGTAAGTGTAGACGTACCCTAGGAGTGCTTTGCTGATATAGCCTGCCAGTATTCCCATACTGTATAGACGTACCCTTAGTGATTGTCTGAACAAGAAGTAGGACTGAATGGCCTTTTAGGAGTTAAAGTTTTACATTGTTTTGTTTTTGAGTGCAGTTATGTAGCAAAAAAAATCTACATTTGTAAATTGCACTCCGTCGTGGTAAAGGGATTGCACTACAGTATGAGTATGAGGTGAATTGAAAAATACTGTTTCTTTTGTTTATCATTTTACAGTGCAAATATTTGTAATTAAAATAATAATATAAAATGAGCAGTGTACACTTTGTATTCTATGTTGTAATTGAAATCAATATATTTGAAAATGTAGAAAAACATCCAAAAATATTTAATAAATATCAATTGGTATTCTATTGTTTAACAATGTGATTTAAACTGCGATTAATCACGATTACTTTTTTTAAATCACAATTCATTTTTTGGAGTTAATCACGTGAGTTAACTGCAATTAATTGGCAGCCCTACTTTATATATTTACCCCAAATGAGTGAGATAAGCTTAGGAATACTTGTGGCACCTTAGAGACTAACACATTTATTTGAGCATAAGCTTTCATGGGCTATAGCCCACTTCATCGGATGCTGTAGCCCATGAAAGCTTATGCTCAAATAAATATGTTAGTCTCCAAGGTGCCACAAGTACTCCTGTTCTTTTTGCGGATACAGACTAAGAGGGTTGCTACTCTGAAGCTTAGGAATGTGTGTGAGAGTGAGATAGCATGCTAATGAATGAGTCTCACAGCCACCCATTGAGTGAGACTTGATATGGCTGGTGTTGGGAGAGAAATTCAGAAGACATTCTGAGTGTTAGCCTGACAGGAAACAGAAAGAGAGGGATTCTTGTGCATAGAGCTTGTTGAACTGGCAGAGCTGGGGGTTTCTGTTGTTCATTTCTATTGTTTTCAGGGAAACAGGGCTTTGTGTACATTCTTGGTATATACCTGACACAAATCACCCCTTTTTCATTCTAAGGCAGACAACTCGAACATTGGCTAACCATGCAAGCTGAAAGAGACAGCATTATTTAGAGCCTGAGTTAAGGAGGTGCTAACACCACAGACTTCAATTCCTTTTGCAGGTGTGCCACACTTTTGAAAACTAGACTCATATTTTTAAAAAAATGCGAACCATCAAGCAGTGCCACAGGTATCCTATGTAACCAAAAAATGACCTTATTATTGTTACACTCAGCCTTCTTCTCCTTTCCCTCCTATTGTTCATTACACTCCCTTCTTCTGCCTTGCCTTAGATTAGATTGTATGCTCTTTGGAGCAGGGAATGAGTCTTCTTCCATGTTTGGATGGTGACTAGCAAAATCACTTGTACAATCCCGAATGGGGCTTTTAGTCCGTGCAATACAAATAAGTAACTATATTAATGGTGTTGGGTGAGATCCTCGACGGGTGTAAATTAGCAACACTTCACTGAAGCCAATGGAACATCGATTTACACCAGATGGGGATGTGGCCCAATAGTTTGATAATCCTTAATTGAGCATATTAGCCACATGGACAGAGCAGGAATCAGGAAGCCTATGTTCAGAAGCTTTTCTATGTCGTTGCATGAAGTGGAACAGTTTGGGATGAAGACCCCCTCCCCTCCCCCCCGTGATACAGCTACGTTTTCTTTTCCCTCGGCTTTTTAATCTCCTTTCCGATTTCTGATGGTCTTTTTCTCCTTCGTGCTGGCTGCCAATGAAACAATGCCCAGTCAACTGCTGCTGCTCATCTTCAGGTAATTATCCGTAGCCAATCTTAGCAGCCCTGACTTTCTGGACTCAGAATTGATGGAGAGGCCAAGCGTGACATTAATTCCTTTAATAATCTAGCACCATCTTTTCCTGACGGCTTTCTTCTTTTCTTTCTATGGTTACAGGCCTTCTTCCCCTGTGGAATATAGGTTATTTTGATGGAAAAATTGATGTCTGTGTTTAGACAAAAGTTAAAAGATATTAATAGAGGAAGGTACCCACAAGCGCATATAGGACCTGGATCATTTGTTACACCACAATTACACTGGTGGATATATTTCATAAGATACTACTTGTTCTATATATTTTAAGGTAGTCTTCAGGATTATGTTCCTCAGGCCTACCTCTCCTATGTGTAATGACGACTGATATGTTCAATTTGCATATACTCCTGGGGTTTCTCTGTGAGGTGTTCAGTTCAGCTGGAGTCTTATGGAGCTTTCTTAAAGAAGAAGCATCAGAATGATTAATCCTGCGCTTTCTCCCAGGTGTAGTGCTTACCACCCTGAGTAGTCCTATTGAAGTATAGTAGAATGGATTACGCATGGACATGAAAGACAACTCTTAAAGATAGCTAATGTTCCAAGAAAATCTGAGTTATGATTAGTAATGTTAATTCAATAGCCCTAAGTGTATCGAGAAAATTAATTTGACTGATCATAAAGCAGTAGAAAATGTTTACATGCATCTCTGTGAAGGTCGGTTCTCTTTTTTTTTTGCAGAGTTCACACTGGTGGGAATTCGGCTGACCACACTGACAAGAGTCATCCCATTCACTGTGGTGAGACTATGCATTTGAGAATGACGAGCAGGATCGGGCCCACCGTGCCTCTGCTGAATGGAAATTCTTCCTTTAGACTGAAACGACTTCAATTCTGTAAGGCCTCCCCAAAAAATACCACTCAAGGGCTTACCTGTGCCTTTTAGGCACTGGTCTATATCAGGGTGTCCTGGGGTCTACAAACCCCATACTGAGCTTAGACAGAGGGGGGAACAAAACCAAGAGACCGTGACCCAGAGCAGAGCCAGAGTGAAGCTACATGGGAGTATTGTGCATGAGGGAGAAACTATAGGCGCTGAGTTTCTAATCTGCTGGGGGGTGCTCCCCCCAGCTCCGCTCAGGCCCTGCCCCCACTCCATCCTTTCCCTCAAGGCCTCACCCCGCTTCTTCCCACCCCCGCTCCACCCTGCCCTGCCTTTTTCCCGCCTCTTCCCACCCCTCCCCTCCCAGTTCCACCCCTTCCCCCCCGAGCATGCTGCGCCCTCACTTATCCCCTCTCCCTCCAGCACCTCCTGACGCCGTGAAACAGCTGATTGCAGCGGGCGGGAGGCGCTGGGAGGGAGGGGGAGGTTTGGGTAAGGAGGCTGCCGGTGGATGCTCAGAAGCCACCATTTTTCCCAGTGGGTGCTCCACCCCCAGAGCACCCACTGAATTGGCGCCTATGGGAGAAACAACCCCATTGGGAGCTCCCAGATGTGCAGGGGAACCAGCCTCCAGCAGCAGCATCTCTTAGGTTGGACATCATACTCTGCAGCCACCTTAGCGGCCTCCACCCCATCCTTCCTGCCTCCCACCTTTGAGGGAGACCAGACCCCGACAGCTACAAGGGAGGAAAGAAGTTATGACTATCCCATGTTCCAGGCTGCCCTCTCCTGTGTACGTACAGGGTCCAGACACAACCTGGCCCGAAGGCAACAGGCCACCTGTTCAAAGTCAGCCACTTTTGCTCAAGGACATAATGGGTCAGATCATTAGCTGTTGTAAATCAATGCAGCTCCCCTGATTTCAGTGCTGAAATGCCAGTTTATACAAGTGAAGGATCTGTGCTGGTGGTTTTCACAGCCCTCGTTTTAATGATTCATGAGATCGCTGATTGCTGTGGTTGGAAGTGATCTGTGCCCCATTTCCTCTCCTTTTTATTATTTAATTCCAGTATCAACAAGATTATCACTTAATTTGGATGAGTGTATATGCATAAAGATGATGCCTCACAGCAGCATTGTGCAATAATCCTAGCAGCCAGCAGCCGAGAATTGACTGCCCTATTTGTCACCCACCGTGAAGCTGGGATTATTGAGGAATGGAACTGTCTCTCTGCCTGCCTTTATGGGGATGTGCTGGTTATTATGGCAGCCCCACTTCCCCCCAGTGGAATGAAATGGCATCTCAGAAATGATAATTAGCTTCACAAAACAAGCAGAGCGCTGAACAGATGGGGGAAGGTTTTCAGACAAGGACAGCCAATGTGTCATTTTCCCTGTAAGCAACAGATAATGGACAGCCAGGGGTCGTTCTTAATTCCCTTTCACTGCTCCAGGCAGAATAGCTTTCCTTCTGATGTGTCATGATACGGGATGCAGGGAGAAAGATTTGCTGTTGTGTGTCATACTCAGGAAGATGTTGCTGCAGTTTACTGCATCAGCTTTGGATACTAAAGGAACAGCATCAGGACTAACTCGATTCCAGAAATTCCCCCTTTGGTAAGACTTAATAAGCCATAAACATCTGCCAGTCTCCCCACAGGGAAGGAGGAACAGTAGAACCTCAGAGTTACAAACACCAGAGTTACGAACTGACAGCCACTTCATTTGGAACCAGAAGTATGCAAGATGGTTAAAAGCAGTATTTTTCTTCTGCATTGTGAGGTTTCAAAGCTGTATTAGGTCAATGTTCAGTTGTAAAGTTGTAAGCGTTTGAAAGAGCAACCATACCGTTTTGTTCAGAGTTATGAACATTTCAGAGCTACAAACAACCTCCATTTCTGAGGTGTTCGTAACTCTGAGGTTCTACTGTACTAACAACGCTCTGGATTAATATTGGCCTGAGAACACATAGTCCAATGGTCTAGCAGCCAAGAGTAAATGGGAGATGCACAGTCGTTGTTTGCATTGGGAAGGTACACAGCATCTTCTTCTGTGCCAAGCCTTTTCACACTCCCTTATCCAAACTCACAGCTTTTGGTCACCCTTCAATGCAGGACTGCAACCCAGGCTTCATCCACCCCATAGTTCTTATGGGAAAGCCCTACCATCGCCAGTCACTATCGCTCCCTCCCTGAATCCATATGGAACGTGACAGCTACCCTCTTGGCCAACCCTGGGGATGGCAATGGGGACCTAAAAGCATGGGTTTCTACAGCTTGAGGTGAAGAACTAGCCTGTGTAGCTGGGGCTGCAATAGACTCATCCTCAATCCAACATTGATTTATTTTTTGTCTGATTATTACTATATGATTTTGTTTTAGATTTATCAGTATCTAAATTACTTATATAGCCACTATTATTGTAGTATCTGAGATCCTCACAATCTTTATGTATTTATCCTCTCAATGTTGTGAGGTAGGGTACCCCATTTCTCAAGAACAAATCATGCCCAACCAAGCTAATTTCCTTCTCTGACAGAATTACTGACGTAGCGGATGGGGGGAGGGGGGGGAAGAGTAGACTTGTTATATCTTGGTTTTAGTCAGGCTTTTAACATAGTCCCACATAACAGTCTCATAAGCTAGAGAAATGTGGTCTAGATGAAATTACTATAAATTGGGTGCACAACCAGTTGAAAAACCATACTCAAAGAGTAGTTATTAATGGTTTGCTGTCAAACTGGGAGGTAATATCTAGTTGGGTTCCACACGGGTCAGTCCTGGGTCGGGTACTATTCAATATTTTCATGAATGAGCTGGATAATGAAGTGGAAAGTATGGTTATAAAATTTGCAGATGACACCATGCTGGGAGGTGTTGCAAGCTCTCTGGAGAACAGAATTAGAATTCAAACTGACTTTGACAAATTGAAAAATTGATCTGAAATCAACAAGAAGACATTCGGTAAAGGCAAGTGCAAAGTACTATACTTAGGAAGGAAAAATCAAATGAACAAATACAAATAACTAGAATAACTGGCTGGGTAGTACTGCTGAAAAGGATCTTGGTTTTTTTTTTTCTGGATCACAAACTGAATCTGAGCCAGCAATTTGATGCAGTTGAGAAAAAGGCTGAGGTGTATCATTCTGGGGTGTATTAACAGGAGTGTCATATGTAAGACCTGGGAGGTAATTGTCCCATGCTACTTGGAACTTGAGAGGCCTCACCTGAAATACTGTATCCAGTTTTCGGCTCCACACTTTAGGAAAGAGGTAGACAAATTGGAGAGAATCCAAAGAAGAGCTACAAAAATGATAAAAGGTTTAGAACCCCTGAGCTGTGAGGAAAGGTTAAAAAATTGGCATGTTTAGTCTTGAGAAAAGAAGATCGAGGGGGGACCTAGTAACAGTCTTCAGGGCTGTTGTAAGGAGGATGGTGATCATTTGTTCTCCGTGTTCACCGAAAATGAGTCATGACCTAAGTGTTTTAATTTTCAGAAAAAAGAGATTTAGGGTAGCTATGAGGAAAAACTTTCTAACTACAAGAGTAATTAAGTTCTGGAATAGGCTTCCAAGGGAGGCGGTGGAATCCTTCTCATTGGAGATTTTAAATAACAAGTTAGACAAACACCTGTCAGGGATGCTTAGGTATACTTGGTCCTGCCTCAGCACAAGGGGTAGACTAGATGACCTTGTGGTCGCTTCCAGTCCTAAATTTCTATGATTCTATGATAAATGGTAAATAATAGTAATAATAAGTATGGACCAAAATAATACAAATACTAAATAATAATCATAAAAATGGCTATACTGGGTCAGACCAAAGGTCCATCTAGCCCCATATCCTGTCTTCTGACAGTGGCCAGTGCCAGGTGCCCAGAGGGAATTAATAGAACAGATAATCATCAAGTGATACGTGCCCTCTTGTCCATTCCTAGCTTCTGGCAAACAGAGACTAGGAACACCATCCCATCCCATCTTGGTTAATAGCCATCGATGGACCTATCCTCCATGAACTTATCTAGTTCTTTTTTTAACCCTGTTATAGTCTTGGCCTTCACAACATCCTCTGGAAAGGAGTTCCACAGGTTAACTGTACGTTGTGTGTGTGTGGGGGGGAAACTTCCTTTTATTTGTTTTAAACTTGCTGCCTATTAATTTCATTTAGTGACCCCTAGTTCTTGTGTTGTGAGAAGGCGTAAATAACACTTTCTTATTTACTTTCTCCACACCAGCCATGATTTTATAGACTTCAATCATATCCCCCCTTAGTCATCTCTTTTCCAATCTGAAAAGTCCCAGTCTATTAATCTCTCCTCATATGGCAGCCGTTCCATACCCCTAATCATCTTTGTTGCCCTTTTCTGAACCTTTTCAACATCCAATATATCTTTTTTGAGATGGGGCGACCACATCTGCATGCAGTATTCAAGCTGTGGGCGTACCATGGAGTTATATAGAGGCAATATGATATTTTCTGTTTTATTATCTATCCCTTTCTTAATGATTCCCAACATCCTGTTCACTTTTTTGACTGCTGCTACACATTGAGTGGATGTTTTCAGAGAACTAGCCACAGTGACTCCAAAATCTCTTTCTTGAGTAGTAACAACTAATTTAGACCCCTTCATTTTATATGTATAGTTGGGATTATGGACCAGCTTGGATAGTAGCCATTGATGAACATATCCTTTATGAACTTATCTAATTCTTTTGTAACCCAGTTATACTATTGGCCTTCACAACAGTCCATGGCAACAAGTTCCACAGGTTGACTGTGCATTGTGCGAAGTGGGTATTTCCTTATGTTAAACCTGCTGCCTATTAATTTCATTGGTTGACTCCTGGTTTGTGTGTTATGTGAAGGGGTAAATAACACTTCCTTATGCACTTTCTTCACACCACTCATAATTTTGTAGACCAGCATCATATCCTGCCTTAGTCATCTCTTTTCTAGGATGAATAATCCCTGTCTTTTCAATCTCTCCTCATACAGAAGCTGTTCCATACCCCTAATCATGTTTGTTGCCCTTCTCTGTACTTTTTCCATTTCTCATATATCTTTTTTGAGATGGGGTGACCAGAACTGCATGCAATATTTAGTGTCAGCATTCCATGGATTTATATATTGGCATTATATTTTTATCTTCTTATCTATACTTTCCTAATGGTGCCTAACATTGCTAGCTTTTTTGACTGCCGCTGTACATTGAGTGGATATTTTCAAAGAACTATCCACAATGACGCCAAGATCCCTTTCATGAGTGTTAACAGCTAATTTAGACCTCATCATTTTGTATGTATAGTTGGGATTATGTTTACTTTGCATTCATCAGCACTGAATTTACTCTGCCATTTTGTTGTCCAGTCACCCAGTTTTGTGAAATCTCTTTGTAATTCTTCACCATCTGCTTTGGACTTAACTATCTTGAGAAATTTTGTATCATCTGCAAACTTTGACTCCTCACTGTTTACCCCTTTTTCCAAATCTTTTATGACTATGTTGAACACCACACAACCCAATAGAGCTCCTTAGTGGACCCAGCTATTTACCTCTCTTCCTGTGAAAACTGACCATTTAATTTCTCCCTCTAATTCCTATCTTTGAACCAATTACTGATCCATAAGAGGACTTTCCCTAGTATTCCATGTACTTTGCATAAGAGCCTTTGGTGAGGGACATAGTCAACGTCTTTCTGAAAGTTCAAACTACATTATGTCCACATGATTGTCCTTGACCACATATTTTTGACCCCCTCAAAGAATTCTAATAGATTGGTGAGGCATGATTTCCTTTTACCCAAGCCACATTGACTCTTCCCCCAACATATCGTGTTCTGATAATTCTGGTCCTGGTGATTTATTACTGTTTAATTTATCAAGCTGTTCCAAAACCTCCTCTACTGACACCTCAGTCTGGGACAGTTCCTCAGATTTGTCACCTAAAAATAATGGTTCACATGTAACAATCTCCCTCACATCCTCTGCAGTGAAGACTGCTGCAAAGAATTCATTTAGCTTCTCCACAATGGCCTTGTCTTCCTCTGAGTGCTCCTTTAGCATCTTGATCGTTCAGTGGCCCCACTGATTGTTGGGCAGTCTTCCTGCTTCTGATGTATTTAAAAAGATTGCTGTTAGTTTTTGTGTCTTTTGCTAGTTGCTTCTTTTTTGGACTGGCTAAATATATTTTTACACTTGACTTGGCAGCTTTTATGTTCCTTTCTATTTTCCTCAGTAGAATTTTACTTCCATTTTTATAATTTCCATTTTTTGTCTCTCCGTGCTTTTTTTACTCTGTTGTTTAGCCATTGTGGCATTTTATTTTATTTTTTGGTCCTCTTACTGGGTTTTTTATTTGGTGTATACATAGAGTTTGAACCTGTATTACGGTGTTTTTAAAAAGTTTCCATGCAGCTGCAGGCATTCCATTCTTGTGACTGTTCCTTTTAATATCTGTTTAACTAGCCGCCTCACTTTTTCTGTAGTCCTCCTTCCTGAAGGTAAATGCTGCTTTGGTGGGTTTCTTTGGTCTTTTCCCCCTACAAGGAGGTTGCATTTAATTACATTATGGTCACTATTACTGAGTGGTTCAGCTATATTCTCCTCTTAGACCAGATTCTGCGAGGCAATTAGGACTAAATCAAGAACTGTCTTTCCCCTTGTGGGTTCCAGGACCACTTGCTCCAAGAAACAGTCATTAATGGTACCTAGAAATTTTCTCTCTGTATTTTATCCTGAAGTGACATGTTCCCAGCCAATCTGGGGAGAGTTGCAAACCTCTTTTAATATTAGATTTTCTGTTTTTGTAGCCTCTTTAATCTCCCTAAACATTTCACAATTGCTGTCATCATCCTGTTCGGGTCGTCGGTAGTATATTCCTATTGCTATACTCTTGTTATTCAAGCATAGAATTTCTATCCATAGATATTCTATGGCACTATTTGATTCATTTAAGATTTTTACTATATTTGACTCTATGCTTTCTTTCAGATATAGTGCCACTCTCCCACCAGCATGACATACTCTGTCATTCCTATATATTTTGTACCCTGGTATTACCATGTCCCACTGATTATCATCAGTTCACCAAGTTTCTGTGATGCCTCTTATATCAGTATCTTCATTTAATACCAGGCCCTCAAGTTCACCCATCTTAATATTTTGACTTCTGGCATTTGTGTACAAGTACTTATAGAATTTGTCAATATTTTGTTGGGCCTTCGTGTGATGTCATTGAAAGGGGCTCTTTTTCATTTGTTTGCTTCTCTTCAGTTCCTACCTGTACTATATCAACTTCTATCATCTCTTCTTTACTAGGGTATAGCGTATCCCCTTTAATAAATCTTCCCCTAAGGGATGTGTCTGTCTGAACCATGTGATCCTCTGCATGTATCAGCTTTCCCCCGGCCTTTAGTTTAAAATCTCCCTTACAATCTTTTTAATTTTACATTCCAGCAATCTGGTTCCATTTTGGTTTAGGTAGAGTTCATCTTTCCTGTATAGGCTCCTCCTTTCCCGAAAGGCTCCCCAGTTCCTAATAAACCTAAGTACCTTCTCTGAATTTAGGTTTATTAGAAACTCATTAGATCCCTGTTATTTCAGTTTACTATATAACATCTCTGAAACCCAGAGATAAGATGTTTCATGACATACATACACGCTGAGAAGCAGGGCATTTTTTTTAAAATGAAGCACAAACCCTGTCTTCAGCATAATGAGGAGATGTAATGATGTTTGACAGTCTGCTGAAAGCCTAAGGGCTGTACACTCCTCTTTGTAGTAAAACGTGGAGCACAGGGCAAGAATCCACAGAAATCCACTATAAAAATGAGATGTAGGAAGAAAATTATTTGTAGTGGCCCACAGTTGCTAGAATATCAGGGTTGAAAAGGACCTCAAAGCAGGACCAATCCCCAGACAAATTTTTACCACAATTCCCTAAATGGCCCTCCTTAAGGATTGAGCTCACAACCTTGTGTTTAATAAGCTAATGCTCAAACCCCTGAGCTATCCCTTGCCCCAGCTGACAGGTGTAGAAATGTCTACTGAAGAGAGGCAACAGCCAGGACTCACTTGGTGGGGAATATGTACAGCACTGAACTACTGGACATCTAGTATGGCATTATCAATGGGCGAGTTTTTTTGGCCTGTGATGTGAAGGAGGTCAAACTAGATGATCACGATAGTCCTTTCTGGCCTCAAAGTCTATGAATCAGTAATAGGATCCCAAGGTCTAGATAAATGTGCAGCAAGCTTCATTGACCTGTATGCAATTTGAAATTAATCCCATACCACTTACTCCATGCTCAGCCAGCCCTTTTATATTCAGAAATCCAGTGAAACTGTAATACAGGAGATGGAACACACTGAAATATAGATTTTTGTGAATGCAGTTACTATTAGCCAGAGGAACAGTAACTTACGATGTCATTTCTGTAGTAAGCAGAGCAGGGCGAGCAGTGAAGAAATAGTCTTGGCAAATGCTTTTGTGATTCATTTCAACTTGGGCATGATCTCACCCTGTTTTGAAGCCTTCATGCAAACATTTATATGAGCAAAGTATTGCGGTCTGGACTTCTACAGACAGTGAATTTCAGACCTGTAGGCAAGATTTGCTTAATTGAGAAATATTCATTTTGTAATTAAACCAAATTCATTTCAGATGGGAAGAGAAGTAGCTTCGAAAGGTCAGTTCATCCAGATGGAGCCATGTAACTAAATATCTATCTGTTATTTCTTTTGCCCCAGTCACCATATCTAGTTGCCAGTACCATGACCAGAGAGGCTAATGAATACAGTTCAAACCGATAACACAAACAAAAAATTAAGTGGCTTTTGGCACAGGCCTGAGCAAGGATTGGTTCGTACACGGCAGCATCCCAAAAGCAGCCCAGAAAGAACCGCCTCTGGGTCTGTCTACACTAGAAATGCTATAACAGCACAGCTGTAGCTGTACTGCTGTAATGTAAACGCTTACTACAGCGATGGAAGGGGTTCTTCCATTGCTGGGTGTATCACATCCAACTCGCAATCTCGCCTCAAGAGCTCAGGCTGACACTATTTCACAGCACATATTCTTACATTTTAAAGCATGTACCCAGCTGATCGAGACAGGCACATGCATCTTTCTGACCCTTAGAATACAGCTTCGGAGGGTTACATAATTTTTTTTTAATATTCTTATTAATCAGGTGAAATCAGCCCCCTAAAGGTGCTCCCCTGACTCACAGTGGCTTCAGATAAAACAACATTTTCTTCTGGGGAACCTTCGGTGCCTTTGTCCTATATTTTAACATGAGTATTTTTACAAAGGGAAAAGGTCTCTTATCTGTTGGTGTGCCGTCCAGATGGTTTTTCAACACCAAGTATGTTCATCCCAGCAAAACATTTCTTCATATGTCACCTCTTCTATTTATAACTATGTTCATCTTCTGCCCATGGACAGACATTTATCTTATAGTACATGCAATTAAATGAATAGGATTTTAATATCAGTAGGGGGAAGTGCTCTACCATCAAAGCAGAATTAGGTTACAGCAATGAAATTAATTTACCTCCAAGATACCAAAGTCATTGGGAGGACTGAAACAAGGGAGTGTCTTATTACATTAGACAGTATGCTTGTGAATGGACTCTCGTAAAATGACAGAGGGTTGGAAGGTACTGACACTGCTGAGACTAGAGGAACTTTCAAAGATAGAGGTATGTTAAAATGATTCCAAGATGCATTATTTTAGGATATAGCAGAATCAGATTATCGTGAACAAGGATCAAGGGAATTCTAATTCAAATCTTGGATTGTTTAATGCATTGCAGTGATCAGATTGCAAGACAGTAGATTATCTAAGATTATATAAAATATATGGCACCTAACACCACAGTATATGTACACTTGAGCATACACTTAAGGATATATTCATACAAAAGTGAAATTGTCCTATTCACTTCAATGGGCATTGGATGAGGTGCTTGGACTTCCTTCTAATAATGCATATGCACTGATGAAAAGCTTGTAGAAGAGCTGAAACCCCAGCTATGAAAATCCCTGACACCACTCCAGAAGGCATCGGACCGCTTGCAGGCTTAATGGTGGAAGGAAATGCTAGAGAATCCCCTGAAGTAGCAAACTAACAACACCAGGAAAGTTTTGCGTGGCTCCATGTCTCATCGCTAACATTGTGTAGGGCACTGGCCTTACACAGTGAACTAAAACTAGGTTTGAGCAAAGCAGACTAAAACAGAGCAGTGAGGGCTGTGACTCGTTTGCTGGGACATATCCCGGAACTTTGAGAAATTCACCTCGAAGCCAGCGAAGCCGCCGTTTTTAGTGTTCCCTCTTGACAAAGAAAAAGTAATAAGCAACAGTAGCTGTGACCTCAGCAATCAATACATTCCTATTTCCATTTTCAGGCCATAAACCCACAGACTTTCTGCTGGAACCAGCGAGTCACTCAGATGCCAAGTAGGAAGGCCTGTCCTTTGCAGAAAGAAATATAAGTTTACGGGAAATGTAACTGTCAATGCTACATGTCCATATGCTTTCCAACAGAGTGGATCTGTAGTTCTCAGCAGTTTTCATATCGTCCAATTTATCCTGGCACAGACTACTTCCTAAACACATAGGAGATTTTGTTTAAAAATGTATCCCTTTTTTTTTTATTTAATTCTCATTGTCACACATTTACATTACTCACTTACCATGGGCCTGAATCTCTTCTCATACCTAGGGAAATCAGAAGTAACTCCACTGAAGTCAACGGAGTTACATTGGGGTAGAAAGGTATAAGTGAGAGAAAACTCAAGACCCATATGTTTTTGATTCAGAGGAGGGAGCAGCATCCAAAATCTCCAGTAGTTTTAAAATACTGGGGAAGGGATTCTAAAAAGCCCTGCCAAACAACCAGCTGTTTCTTTGGTTCCAACGAAAAGTTTGTGTGCCGATTATACCCACTAGCCAAAGAACAAGTAGGGTTCTAGGAATTTACTAACGTTTTATCTATTTCGATTTATAAAAGATTTACCTGTTGTGATCAACTAGGTGTACAGACAAGTAAACCAGTATGAAATCATGTGCTGGTATTATTTATATTCCAGTAGCACCAGGAGGCTCCAATCAAGATTGAGGACGCATCACCTTAGGCATAGCACAAACACATAGTGAAAGACAATCCCTTCCCCCTAGGGTGTATACTCTAAATAGACCAGACAGATAATGGGTGGGAGCGGAAACAGAACTCCAGAGAGGTGAAGCATCTTGCCTGGGATCATACAAGTATGTCACTGACAGAGTAAAGAACGGAACCCAGCTCTCTACAGTCACAGTCTAGCACCCGAGCCACAGGGCCATAACCTGCCTCCTGCCTATAAATATGCTTCAATTAAACAAACGTCAGCCAAGGATACTGATGCACCCCCCTCACTGCTCATTAAAAAGAGAGTCCATGCCCTCAATCTGCCCTTTCAGGGAATGCATCTTTAACCCATTGGCACCAAATACATCTCTATGACATGGAATTTATGCTAATGAAGTCCTGATTAGCCAGGAGTCACTATCACTAGATTTAATCAGTACTCCTGGGGGAATTCTGCATCAACAAATTACAAATTCTGCACACAATATTTTAAATTTCTGCAAAATTCCGCATATTTTTTCAAAATAACACTATATAATCATGCCAGATTCAATTATTTTGTTAATTTATTTCAAACTACCTGTCAACAACTGTGTGTGTAGCAATACAGACACACACACACACACACAAAAATCACTCCAGGAGTAGAGAATTAAAGAAACCCCATACGACAACCCAGTCCCTGTTTCCCTGCCCCCTCCCCCCTAGAGCCCAGCCAGGGGGTCAGACACCCATACTCCCCCCTCCCAGAGCCCAGCCCCGGGGCACCCCCCAGCCCAGACAACCTTACCCCTTACCCCCCAGAGCCCAGCCATGGGGTTCCCTTCAGCCCAGACACCCACACTCCCTACCCTCCAGAGCCCAGCCATGGGGTGTCCCCAATCCCATCCCCCCCCATACACACACCCCAGAGCCCAGCAGCAGGGCCCTCCTGAGCCCAGACACTCGCATGCACCCCCTGCCCTTCCACAGCCCAGGATCCAGAGAGAGAAACAGTCTGATGCTGGGTCTTGGGCTTGTGAGGAGTTTTCTGCATGCAGCCTCCTTCCTTCAGAGCATGCCGGGAACTGCAGCTGCCCAGAACCCTCCCATTCCCTCCCCCTCCACCCAACATTGTCTTCCATTTGCAAGCTGGGCTCTTCTGGGTCCAACAGCCCCTAGTGGCAGCCAGTAACTCTGCAGCCCATTTCTGTGGGCGGGGGGGGGGGGGGCAGGAAATTCTGTGCAGAACATTAATTTCTGTGCAAATTCTGCATTGCACAGTGGGGCAGAATTCCCCCAGGAGTAAATCAGGTTCCTAAGAGTTCCAGCTGAGAAGTTTTAGAGTAGCAGCCGTGTTAGTCTGTATCCGCAAAAAGAACAGGAGTACTTGTGGCACCTTAGAGACTAACAAATGTATTAGAGCATAAGCTTTCGTGGACTACAGCCCACTTCTTCGGATGCATATAGAATGGAACATATATTGAGGAGATATATATACACACATACAGAGAGCATGAACAGGTGGGAGTTGTCTTACCAACTCTGAGGGGCCAATTAAGTAAGAGAAAAAAAACTTTTGAAGTGATAATCAAGCTAGCCCAGTACAGACAGGTTGATAAGAAGTGTGAGAATACTTACAAGGGGAGATAGATTCAATGTTTGTAATGGCTCAGCCATTCCCAGTCCTTATTCAATCCTTTGTTGATTGTGTCTAGTTTGCATATCAATTCCAGCTCAGCAGTCTCTCGTTGGAGTCTGTTTTTGAAGTTTTTCTGTTGTAATATAGCCACCCGCAGGTCTGTCACTGAATGACCAGACAGGTTAAAGTGTTCTCCCACTGGTTTTTGAGTATTATGATTCCTGATGTCAGATTTGTGTCCATTAATTCTTTTGCGTAGAGACTGTCCGGTTTGGCCAATGTACATGGCAGAGGGGCATTGCTGGCACATGATGGCATATATCACACTGGTAGATGTGCAGGTGAACGAGTCCCTGATGGTATGGATGATGTGATTAGGTCCTATGATGATGTCACTTGAATAGATATGTGGACAGAGTTGGCATCGGGGTTTGTTACAAGGATAAGTTCCTGGGTTAGTGGTTTTGTTCAGTGATGTGTGGTTGCTGGTGAGTATTTGCTTTAGGTTGGGGGGTTGTCTGTAAGCGAGGACAGGTCTGTCTCCCAAGATCTGTGAGAGTAAAGGATCATCTTTCAGGATAGGTTGTAGATCTCTGATGATGCGCTGGAGAGGTTTTAGTTGGGGGCTGAAGGTGACAGCTAGTGGTGTTCTGTTATTTTCTTTGTTGGGCCTGTCTTGTAGGAGGTGACTTCTGGGTACTTGTCTGGCTCTGTCAATCTGTTTTTTCACTTCAGCAGGTGGGTATTGTAGTTTTAAGAATGCTTGATAGAGATCTTGTAGGTGAGAAGGTCTCTCAGTTAAGTGTGTCCCTATAAGATGCTTAGTCCTGCTTTCCCTTAAGTGCCTGATTCTCCTCTCATTGTTAATGAGAATTGTGCTCCAAGGGCTGAATCCCAAACCCATCACAGCCCACAGGAGCCTTCCCATGGACATAATGTGCTTTAGAGTGGGCTTCTAGATACCCAACCTGTATGACAGATCTAGATGATGCAATGGTTAAATCAGCTGCACACCAATCAAGGAGACCTAAGTGTGACTAGTTCTGCTTGCCTTATCAAGTTCAAGAAAATATAGGTGACAGTAATTGGCACTGTTGCCAAATGACTCCTCCTGGGAGGGCAGGACGTGAATTCAAGCATAAAAATGGAATCAGATCTTACTGTGTCAAGGCAAAATTTCCAATTCAGGACTCGTGGATGTAATTATCCAGCTCATCAAAAATACATCTAAAGAGTTACTTTACAATATTCAGCTGGATTGATCCCTGGTGTAACTTCCATGAAGTCAATGGTGTTACATCAGGGATTAATTTAGCCCGTTATATTTACGGGTGCAATTCCGCATTTATTACATATGCAATTTTTGTCTGGAATAGAGATCTAATCAGATAAGATCTTGAATAAAAAGTCCAAATATGGTTCATTTATTGAGTTCTATGACATACTCCTAAAGACACGGTATCACTCTCCTGCCACCTGTTTTTCCCCATTCCCTCATTACTTACACACACACACAATGCCATCAAAGGCATTCATGAATGCTTTTTTTTTATTTTTAAAGGTAGGAAAGGCAGTTAGACACACAACTCCCATTTAATGTCAACAGGAAATGGGTACCCAGTTCTCATACGTGTCGTAGAAAAATCTCACTTTTATTTTATATTTATAAAATATATACCCCCATAATCCCTTTGGGTGCAAGTCTCTCTAAAGGGTTAAATGGAACTTAAGTAGGCCAAGGGTCTTGTGTGATGCCCCTACACAGAGGTGAATTTCATCTTTGATGCACCCAAAAATAATTATATATATACAGTAAAAGCTGTGTTATCAGGCACTTTACCAACTGGAAAGCTCTAGAAACTGGCATTTCTGATAGCCATTAAAACATTAAAAGTTTGGTTGGTGTGGGGCCGGCAGGCTCCCTACCTGGCTCCGCGTGGCTCCCCAGAAGCGGTGACATGTCCCTGCTGCTCCTAGGTGGAGGAACGGCCAGGGGGGCTCCATGCATTGTCCCTGCCCTGCCCAATGGGACTGTGGCCAATGGCAGCTGTGGGGGCAGCGCCTGCGGGCAGAGGCACCGTGCAGAGCCACTTTGCCACGCCTCTGCCTAGGAGCAGCAGGGATATGTCACCGCTTCCAGAGAGCCAACCGAGGTGAGTGCTGTCCGATCTGGCACCCAGAAACCAACTTCCGCACCCTAATCCCCTTCCCCTAGCCCCCTCCCACATTCAAACTCCTTCCCAGAGCCTATGCCCCACACCCCTAGATTTGGAACTCACCATGCAGAACAATTCAGAAAAAATTCCCCAAAGTCTCCATAGAGACAGCTTACTCAGGAAATGCCTAAGCAAAGAGAGAACTCTAGTAACATGCCCTGAAAATCAACAAACACAAGGCAAAAACAAACGCTGGAACTGAAGGTCCCTTGGTGAGACAGGAATTTGTAGCAAGAGAGAACCTTTGATCACATCTGCAAGCTGATGCTTAGGGTAAGGGTGATCTTCAGTATTGTCACTAACCCCTTCGTACATCAAAGTCAACACCATGAAGTGAATTCAGAAACACACTAGTTACTAGGGCAGGTTGAAAATTTTCAAAATTCATAGTTTCAATTATTTTTTAATCAAAATGCTAAATTTTGTGGGGTCAAATTTGTCGCAAATATGAAAACAAAAGATGTTGTCCCGGTTTTTGACCAGCTTGATTGATTATCAGATCAGATCATGAAGCATTATGGTAACATGGCCCACCTGACAGCCCCCTTATGAAGTGGTGGTTCTCATATTCTGAACTCATATTTCCAAATGGTCCTTCAGTGGTGTAGCCATTATATAGTACAGCACAGGAAACCAATAGACAAATGATGTGACTCACAGTGGTGCAGTCTACATCTGAGAAGAAAGATTACTTCCTCCTCACCAGAGGCTGATGGGAAAAGAGCTTTCTTGGCTCCAATTTACCTAGGAATCCAAGTTTAGCAGGCGATGTAAAAGCATTTGTCAAACTTCTTTTCTTTTTAGAGTGAGCATATCCCTTAGTAGAGGGAGCAGATATCACCTCTGCCATATCCTCAAGCCACCAGCATCACCTCTGCCTTTTTTCCTCACTGAGCTTCGGCCTTCTCTCTCTCATCCCAGCCTCAACAAAGCAAAACTATCCCTGTCCACCTAGTCTATCCATTACTAGTGTAGTAATCACTGTTCTTTGAATGTCGAACAAAATTACAAAATGCAGATTAAGACCCGTTAGTATAGTTGCCTCCCTTCTTCTTCCATACTGGCTAGTTATTTTTATGCCTCCTAGAGCTGGTCTGAAAGCACGGACATAATTGTACTAGAAGTCACATGGTTTGACAATACTTCAAAGTCACCTAATTATTATTAGTATTTATTATTTGTATTACTGTAGCACCTAGTACTCCTAGTGCTGGACCAGGTGCTGAACAAACACAGAAGAAAAAGATGGTCCCTGCCCCAAATGTCGATTACAGGTCCTGCTTATGTAACTCTCAGTAGGAGAATGTGAGTCTGCACTTTTCTAATGATTGGTCCAAATAAGAGGTTAATGAGCCTACTACAGCTACCAAGTAAGGCACTCCGTCCTTTAAAACAAAGAGTAGAGGCCATGCTCTTAGATCCAGCAGATCTAGGTCCATACACTAGTGGTGACCCAAGTGGACTTGGTTACACTTATGGCAGGTTTCCCTGTATTCCCATTAAAATTCAAAGTTCTAGTCATGGTAAGCCATATGTTAACAAGAGGGTATTATTTGTGGATTGCAAGACAATTAGCATGTCACCACCATACACTCTATAATGTAAGCCATTCACTGTGCTCATTAATATGCCCTAGCAACTAAAACACTTTCCATTCAAATGACCGGCGGTCATGATCGATTTTAAAACTTCAAAAGATTTACAGATGAAGATGGATGGTGTGGGAATGAATTGCTGGTAACAATATTGTTTAAAGCATAGTTTATACCCAAGAAAACAGAGACTGCTAACAGAACATCTTGTTTCATATCAACCCAGTTATGAATGAGTAGGTCAGTGGTTAGACCAGCTCTCAATGACAGCTTCTGGCATGCAAACAAGACTGAGTGAAGCCGTGAGCTCTGCTTCCTGAGCCATTTGGGACTGCCATGAAAATCGCCATCGGCTCCAAACAAGCAAAACAATAATGCCCCTTTGCAGAAGCCACTCAAGAAAATCTGCCGCCCTAGGCAACACTTCAGTGTGCTCCCCCCGCCCCTCAGATCTGACCCAGGTGCTCTTCTGTAATGGCAGAAGGGTGACTGGGCCAAATTTAATCCAATGGCATTGTGACCTACAGCGCCACTCTGATTTGGCCCGGCGGCCCTTCCATCATGAAGGAAGGACAGCTGGGTCAAATCTACTGCCCTAGACACCTGCCCAGAAATCTGTCACCCTAGGCAGCTGCCTGGCTTGCCTATAGGTAGAGTGGCCACTGTCCTACTGACATGCTTTCACTGCCCCCCAAGTACGATGCTTATACTTCATAGTGGAGAAGAAAGCCGAAGGCCAAAGGATAATTTTCCAGACTAGGGGTAGGAAAGAGGTGAATATATGTGCACGCTCTTAAAATATCAGTACACAATGTAAAGGAACTGAAGGTCTTTGTTATTAGTAATGAAGGTCAAGGAATTATTCCCACCATTTACTAATCTGTAGGGTTCTTCTGTAGTGCAGACACACAAGATGCCGCTGGCAGATATTATTATTAATTATGTATCGTGCTAGTGCCTAGGCACTCCAGTCATGATCCAGGATCCCACTGTGCTAGGCACTGTACAAACACAGAACAAAATGTGGTCTAAGTAAGAACTAGGTAATCTGCTTTGATCTGTTGGCTATCACTTATAATCACTTAAAATCGATCTTTTTGTAATCCAAACCAGTGTGCATTTGACTAAGGAGTCTGGGGAAAATGTCAGCTTGGTTACCACAAGTGTGCATGATCCTCTTCACATTGAGGGAGAGGTGGACTGGGTATTAAACCCATCTACTGGCCAGGTTTGACCAGGGCAGGACGGTACTGCTCTGGGGCCCTAGGCTGGGAAGCTGGTGGTTAGAGAGCCTGCACGTAACTGCAGCTGGGTGTGTCCCTACCGGTGTGAATGCTGGTGGAAGTGCGGGCTTGGAGGGCTTTTCAACGTATCACAGCAGCACAATGTGAGAGGGATCCCAGGCTGGTGGGTCAAAGGGCTCAGTGGCACCCCTTGGGGAACCCATCGCAGGATGATAATAGGGGACAGTAATCAGCTTGATTTGGTGGAAAGGAATTGTTTCAAAGGCCTGCCCATGAGTGCTAAGGCCATCCCCATCAACAGTCTCAGCCCTTTCTGGGGGGATCAGACTGATTTGGCTGCTGCTCAGTCAGGAGGGTGACCATAGGTCCTGTTTTGGCCGGGACGGTCCCTTTTCTAAGCCCTATCCCAGCCATCCCTATGTTTTTGGCAAAAGTGGGCCTTTGTCCTATTTGCTCTGGCCAACTTCATCAGCTGGCCAGAGCAAACGGAACAAATGCCCACTTTTGTCAAAAAAAGGGGTGCAGTGCGGAGGAACGTGCAGGAGCTGAGGGGGGATGCCAGGAAAGCAGGGCTTATGCAGGGGGCAGGCAAGGTTCCAGCAATCAGCCACCCCAGCCTCACAGGGGAAGGGATGGGTTGGGGGGGGAGGTGCTGGCAAGCGGCTTAGGCCAGCTTTGGGGCTTTCACTTTGGGAACTATGGCCACCCTATCACTCAGGCAGCTGCCAAACCATGGGATGCACCCCCTGTTGCTCTAGCCATGGCATTTGCTACAATAACAGCATTTCTACTGCATCCCCCAGGAACACCATATAGCCCTTCAGCCTCCGGTTGGACACTCCAGCAATGCAGAGGGAAGAATTAGAGGAGAGAAGGAAGGAACAGGCTGTAGTTGCTCTGTGTGGGGGTCCAGCAGGCCAAAGATCTCCGAAGATAAGGGGCAGAAGGCTGCACTGCCTGCATAGAAGATAGGTCTGGGTAAGGGGGTTGGGGAGCGCACGCTTACAGTGAGAAGGGAAAAGTGAGGAGGGGGGCTGGATCTGGCAGAGGGCATGCAGCAAAAGCCAGGTAGAGGATGTGGCCAGGGCACAGGGAATGCGACGATCGAGTGCATCCTCCAGGTAGCTTCCAACAGCCCAGAGGAATCTTCAGGGACAGCAATGGTGCAAACCCCCTGGTCTCCCCCGGATAGGTGGAATGGAAGGATACTCCATGGAGGGTCTGGCTTTGCTGGCATGTAAATTGCACCTCCCTATGTCTCCTCAGAGTGATTCAGACCATTCTATGGAAACAGAGATCACTCCTTTCAGCATTTCTGTCTTTGTGCTGCACTGGGACTCTTCCCAGCCTCTTTCCTGTTGCAAGGTCCCAGCTGTGACTATAGGAGCATAGTGAGCTTTGCTAGGAAGCCAGTTCCTGCGGCACTGACTGGTGTGTTGGTACCAACCAACCACATCAGCACAGTGCTCGGTTTCCTAGCGAGGCACTGACAAGCCATGGATTGACGTTACCAACTCGTTTTTAAAACCCAACCAATCTGTAATCAACTGAGCCAGAATACACAGCCTCATCCATTCAAGTTACACACTGAGAGGCATATCCGCTCCCTAGCATAGCGGCATTAACTAACCTTAGATCCACCTCCCTGTCCTCCACCATCAACCTGCCTCTGTCCCCAGGTATGCATAGCAGACCATTGCAACAGTACAATGTGGTGATACACAGGACCGGCTCCAGGGTTTTTGCTGCCCCAAGCGGCGGGGGAAAAATAAAAAAAGCCACGATCGCAATCGGCGGCACTCCAGCTGCAGCTCCACCGCGCCACTTTCTTCTTTGGTGGGAATTCGACAGCAGGTGCTTCCCTCCGAGAGGGACCTGCTGCCGAATTGCCGCGGAACAGCCCAACGTGCTGCCCCTTCCCCTTGGCCGCCCCAAGCACCTGCTTGCTGGGCTGGTGCCTGGAGCCGGCCCTGGTGATACACACCCAGTGGTTACACCTACCAAGTGGCCTACAATCAATAACTTGTCCTTTGTTTTGGAGTGATGTTCCTCACTGCCGATGGGGCTCTGTCCTCTTGCAACCAATTGCCTGTCTTCATTCCAGAATGAAATGAGTCAGGCATTTGACAGCCAATTACTTGTGGCCATCCCACCCCCACAATAGTATCAAGCCATGGCAGGAACTCAGGTGGTGAGTTCCCCTGTCCAACATCCCATAGCCCTTCGTCTTGGGGCTAAGCTCCCAGTGACATCAGTGGACATTTTGCATGTGGAACGGGAACGGAATCTGATCTAATGTTAACAAAGACACTGGAGAATGAACCATTGTACAATGAGGACCAGATCCTAGGTTAATAGACATCAGCACAGCAGTGTTGACATCAGTGGAGCTATGACATAGACCAGCTGAAGATCTGACCTGTATTTCTAATTACTTGGATGTTTTAGCACCGTGAGCAGTGATTACACTCCAGACTGCCCTGCTTAGAACATATCTGGACTACAGCACTGGGCACCTTGAAACAGAAAGCGAGATGAATGGGAGGAGATTCAGAGACAAAGGGCTAGATGGGTTGATCTATGGGGACAGCTGAAGGTTGGATTGTGTCCTCAGACATGCTGGAGGGGTTGCAACACTGTCCCAAGGTTGATTGAATCAGCTACAGGACTGGTTAGGCAATGCACACTGGTGGAGGATGCATTCCATTCCATGACATAACCCTGCTTCACTTTGAACGATCCTGTCCAGACTGGTGCGGTGATGGGCTAGAGCAGCACTGCATCTGCTCCACAAACATATTGTTGCTGCCTCTGTCTACAGGCACAAAAGGTCCCTGCAACCATCCCCTGCTCCTCACCTGGTCCACCCTTGTCAATATTCTAGCCTTAAAATGAGCTAAGGGCCTAATTCAGCCCGAATGTGCCATCTCATTGGTGTCTCTGTTTTACTTTCTCACACTAAACTTGGTCCAGGTGAAAGGTACTGGATTAGATAACTGTTGTTGTTGTTGTTGTTGTTGTTGTTGTTTTGGTTTGCTGGTAGTTTTAAAAAAAAATCCCCATTTTGGGTGAACCCCAAATGAATTTAAAAAAAAAAAAATTCAGCAAACCAAAAAGGAAAACAAAAACCAGAAAGAAAACCCACCATTTTGTCAAATAAAGCATTTTGTTCAACTGAAAACAAAACGTTTCCTTTAGATTTTGAATGTTACTTTTATTTTTCTTTAATAAACTTGAAGGAGATTTCGAAGTGAAAAGTTGTTTCAGATAGAAAAAGGAAAACATTTAGATATTTTAAGAATTTTTTTTTCTAACCAAAACCAATTGGCAAGTCCAAAATGTTTTGGTCAGCCCAGATCTGCATCTCCCGCCCTACCCACACACACACCACAAAAGTTTGGTTAAGAAATTTCACCTAACTGTATACTGGATTAAGAGTCCTAGGGAGTGAGGTTCTCTGTGTATCCAAATAAGAGCATGTGCAGTAACACTGTATGCACACCTCTGATTAATCAGGATTTCAAATGACACCATCTTAATATGGTTTTATGCCCTGTGCATTGATTAGAGGATGCTTCGTAATTAACAAAATAATCATCGTTCAGGAGACAATGGCCAATTCGGCCTTATAGGGGAGAGAAAAATATTTCTCTCTTAACGTGCTTAGAAAGAAAAAAGGAATATCAGTAAATTCTCTGTTTCTGACACCGCCAGTGTTACAGCTAAAGCAGAGTCTTCTTAAGTGATGCATCATCCAAAAGGGACAGTCCTCAGCGCGTGGTGTCATTTCAGGAGGAGGCTGTGACTGAGAAGAGCTAGCATGACCTTTATTTAATGATCTCGCTTTCTCACCTTGGCACTGCTTGGGGAGTGTGAAGAGAGAAACCTTCAGATTAGTAGCATAAAGGCCAATGCTGAGGAATGAAACTGAAGGACTGGCCAAGTGGTAAAATACTAGCTATATAAAAAGATAATATTAGTATTTAGACTCTGAGGAAAGCACGGCAGCAGTGTGTCATGATCAGATAGGTTTAGAGGGAGAATGAAAGATGAACAGTAAGAGATCAATCTGTGGAATCTGCTTCAGGAGGTCACAGGGTCAAATACCGTAGCTAAATTAATTTGTGTTTTAAAACTATAAAGCTTTATATGTACTAAGTGCAATTATGGTTATTATTGTGTTTATTAGCTGGATTTGACAAGGAGCTTGATAATTTTGTCATCCAACAATAACCTTTGTGGCTATACACCACAATGATTAATTATTATTAATAATGATTAATTGTGTGTATTATCATAATGCCCAGAACACCATTGTGCTAGGTGCTGTACTAAGGAGCATGAAATCTCAGATCCTGCCTTCTGGGAATGTGGTGTGAATTAATTCATTAATGTTTGCTCAGCCGTTTAAAGATGCAAACCACAATGATGGAGATTTTCAAAGCAGCGTAGGGATTTAGACACATATCTTCGACTAATTTAAATACCCTAAATCACCTAGACTGCTTTGAAAAATCTCGGCCTACAGATTTGCTCTTGTTCATAAGGATACAAGCTGAACAATGTGGGGGTCAGGAGGAATCCGTTTCTCTAGGTACTTATGCTGTCCACATCACCATAGAAACGGAGCGGGCTAACCGTGCAGCCTGTGTTCCAGAAAAGAAGCAGAAGTGGCTGAATGGGAACTGGCTGTAAGAAGAAAGATGTCTGGGAGTAGAAGCTGGCTGGGACTGGGAAGCTGAAAGAAGCAGGATTACCAGAGACTGCTGGGAGGGGGGGCTGTGAAAATCTAAGACAACGGGTAAACTGAGGAACTGTGTCATGTCTGTTATGCCTGGGGCTAAGGCAGGCTCCCTATCTGCCCTGGATCTGCGCAGCTCCTGGAAGCAGCTGACAGGTCCCCACAGCCCCTAGGTGCATGGGCCACCAGGGAGGCTCCATGCGCTGCCCCCGCCCTTGTGCCGGCTCCGCAGTTCCCATTGGTCTGGAACTGCAAGCAATGGGAGCTGTGGGGGTGGGAGCTGTGGGCATGAGGGCAGTGCGCAGACCTTCCCTGGCTGCCCAGGCAACAAGAGGGCACACACACCCCAACCCCATGGACCTGGCGGCTGCTTTCTGGGAGCCACAGTAAATGCCGCCAGCACCCCGCACTCCCTCCTGCACCCCAACTCCCTGACCCTACAGAGAGTCCCCTCCCACACCCAAACTCCCTCCCTGAGCCTGCATCTCATGCCCCCCAACCCCTGCAACCCCCTGCCCCAGCCCTGAGCCCCCTCCTGCACCTCAAACCCCTCATCCCTGGCCCCACCCTAGAGCCTGCACCCCAAGCCAGAGTCATCAGGCCCTCCCACACCCAACCCCCCTGCCACAGCCTGGATCCCTCTTCCACACTCTTAACCTCCCTGGCCTGCATCTCATGCCCCACAACCCCCTGCCCCAGCCCAGAGCCCCCTCCAGCTCCCCAAACCCCTCATTTCCAGCCCCACCCAGGAGTCTGCACCCCCACCCAGAGTCCCCACCTGCCCCTGCCCCCCAACCCCCTGCCCCAGTCTGGAGCCCTCTCCCACACCCCAAACCCCTCATCCCTGGCCTCAGCCCAGAGCCCACACCCCCACCTGGAGCCCTCACCCCCTGCACCCCAACCCTCTCCCCCGGTTCTGAGCCCCCTCCCACGCCCCAACACCCAACCCCCTGCCCCAGCCCAGTGAAAGTGAGTGAGGGTGGCAGAAAGCAAGTGACGGAGGGAGGGAGAATGGAGAGAATGGGGTCGGGGCCTCAGAGAAGGAGAAGGGTAGGGGCGGGAGAGGGGGCGGGGTAGGGGTGTTCAGTTTTGTGCCGTTAGAAAGTTGGCAACCCTAGTGCAGAGCCCCATGGCTGCCCCAACCGTAGGAGCCAGAGAGGGGACATGTTGGCTACTTCCGGGAGCTGCGTGTAGCCCTGGCAGGCAGGAAGCCTGCCTTGCCCTGCTGTGCCACTGACTGGACTGTGCTGACAGGAGCCGCCAGGGTCCTTTTACAACTAGGCGGTCTGGTTGAAAACTGGACACCTGGAAACCCTACTCCACACACTGCTCCCACCCCAAGCGCCAGCTCTGCAGCTCCCATTGGCCGGGAACCATGGCTAATGGGAGCTGCAGGGGTGGTGCCTGCGGACAGGGCAGCGATCAGAGCCACCTGGCCATGCCTCCGTGTAAGAGCCAGAGGAGGGACATGCTGCTGCTTCTGGGACCTGCTTGAGGTAAGTGCCACCCAGAGCATGCACCCTGACACCCTCCCATGCCCCAACCTCCTGCCCCAGCCCAGATCCACCTCCCTCCCTCCAAACCCCTTGAGTCCATCCCTGAGCACTCTCCTTCACCCCAAACCCCTCATCCCCAGCCCCACCCCAAAGCCAGCCCCCACTCCAGAACCCTCACCCCCCTGCACCCCAACCCCCTGTCCAAGCCTTGATCCCCTTGAAGCCCTCTGAACACCTTGGTCCCAGCCCGGAGCACCCTCCTACACCCCAAACCCCTCATTCCCTGCCCCACCCCAGAATCTGAACCCCGAGACAGAGCCTTCACCCCCCGCCCCTGCACTCTAGCCCTCTGAGCCACTCCGTTGAACATGAGAGAGTGAGAGTGGGGAGAGCGAGCGACAGAGGGAGGGAGGATGGAGTGAGTGGGGACGGGGCCTTGGAGAAGGGGCGGGACAGGAGCAGGGCCTCGGAGGAGGGGCGGAGCAGGGGGCGGGGGGTCAAGGGTGTTCGGTTTTGTGCGAGTGGAAAGTTGGCAACCCTAGATGCAGGTCCTAGTTCATCCCAGGCCTCAAATTGGGGAGTGGGATTTTTGTTTTGTTTTGTTGGTGGAGGAGGGAAACTTTTAACATATTTTTAAATCAATCGGGCCTGAATATCCTGTCACTTACATGGATGTAAATCAGGAGTAACCCCACTAGTGTAAAATCAGAGTAAGGAACAATTAGGACAATAGCTAGTATCGCGAGTACTTAGAAGCAGATAGTACTTCTTGAAAAGGTGAGTGTGACAGAGAGTGCCACGCCTTCACGGCTGCCTACTGGAGGCCCCGCTGCTCTGCTCTCGCCCACCCCAGGAAACAGTTATCTGTGAAGAAAAGAGCAGCCGTTTTGGAAACCAGCAAGATATGGTCCTCCAGCAGCCTGAAGGGCTGGGGATCAGCAATAGCCAATTGAGGCCCAACAGGATGAAATAAAAGGAGCTGCCTGCTGACGGCAAGTTAATTACTAGCTGAAGCCAGAAGAGTGAGGAGGGATGCTCCTTAGGCTGCAGCCAGAAGTCCCAGGCTGGTCTAGGGCCTTTTACTGGCACAGAAAAGGAACTGTTGGTTGTAGAACTCAAGAACATGAGGCAGAAGGCACTGCCCTATGCACTCTGGGGTGGGTGTCCTGCTCACAGTTTTAGGTTTATGAATCCTGCTTGTGGCATTTTCCCTAGTTAATGTCGGGTGACTTCCCTCCTTTCATTAAAAGTTTCTTTTCGACCCTCAGACTATGTGCATGCGAGTAGGGAAGTATTGCCTTTCAGAGGCACCCAGGGCCGGTGTGTAATTTACTAGGTGGGGGCTCCAGCCAGCTCTGTGTTGTGTCAATGGAGAGGAACCCCTAGATATTGAACCCGGCCCTTATTGCTGCCGGCTCCACCTGGCAGAAGGGTTACACAGGACAAAGAAATTGTTAGCATTTGTGGGCACTCCTCGCTCAAAGTCAGGAGTTTCCTCTTGCTAGTTCAAGTAGGCAGCAACTACACAGTAGCAATGAGAGACAGTGAATGGTAGCCTAGCTCCTGAAGGTGTCATGAAACCAGGAAGTTGGGGTGTGTGATACAGAGGGCATGGTGCCAACTAGCAAAGCATTCAGTGTTTGCTACAAGCAACCCCTGTCTCAAATCTGACAAACTCACTACCCCTAACACACCGCTTTCCTGGTATTTATCCATAAAGGGTAGCATTTGAGGCCTTGAAAGCTTGCAACTTATCGATGCTCATAATCATTGAGAGATGTGTGTATGGGTAATAGTTAAGGAATAATGTAACTATGTTGAAAACGATGCACTTGGGGTCTTGGATTTAAAGTGATGGCCCATTCAAGCCACAGGGAGTTGTCACCTCTCCCTGGCTAGCCAGCTATGGCATATATTGCTCCACTGTCCACCATTGCACCAACCCAGAAGCAGGGCCGGCTCTGGTTTTTTTGCCGCCCCAGGCAAAAAAGCCTCCCGCCGCCCCCCCGCCCCCTGGCGGGGAGCGCGGCAGGGGAGGGCACTGAGCCCGGCCGCGGCCCCGCTCTCCCCGGCCGGTCAGAGCACCGTGGGGAGGGCGGCGAGCCCGGCCGGGGCCCCTCTTTCCCCGACTGGCCGGAGCGCCGCGGGAGGGTGGCTCCACTCTCCCCGACCAGCCAGAACGCCGGGGGGAGGGCAGCGAGCCCAGCCGCGGCCCAGCTCTCCCCGGCCGGCCAGAGCGCCGGGGGAAGGGCGGCCCCGCTCTTCCCGGCCGGCCAGAGCGCCGGGGGGGAGGGCGGTGAGCAATGTTCCTCTATGGTAAAACTGATAAACTGGGGTAAACTGCTCCTTTGGGAGTGGAGGATCTGGGATTTCTGCGGGTATGCAATGATCAGATGCTGGACACCACTTTGAAGGGACTTGGTGCATCTGTTATCAACCTGCAGGGAAAAGTCAGGGCTGGTATAGCCCAGAGAAGAGTTCCTGAGTAGCTGATGGGCCAGTTATTTTAGGGAGCTAACACCCAGCTAACACCCAGCTGGCATAGGCAAGACTCCCTCATGCTGGAGGCAGAGGGCAAGAAGGTGACTCACAGCCCCAAGAAGTGTCACAGGGTGCCAGCAGGAGAGCACAGAGGCTCTGCAATGCTTGAGTTGCCGCTGGACCCTTCAGGCTTTGCAGCTTTGGAGGACTATGACTTGCCCCTAATGAGAGCATGAAAAGGAAGCTCAATAAGTTGGGGGGAGGGATAGTTCAGTGGTTTGAGCATTGGCCTGCTAAACCCAGGATTGTGAGTCCAATCCTTGAGGGGGCCATTTAGGGATCTGGGGCAAAAATCTGTCTGGGGATTGGCCCTGCTTTGAGCAGGGGGTTGGACTAGATGACCTCCTGAGGTCCCTTCCAACCCTGATGTTCTATGATTCTAAGTGGAACCTAGTGGAGATTTCCCAGGTCTTGGTGCACCTCATGTGAGCTGGGGGTTACAACATGGCCCTTATTTAATAAATGACAATACAAGCCAGAGATAATTCTAGTGAAGAAGAGGAGAGTAACATGTATTCCCTCATTGGGAAGTTACAGAGGAGGCAGTGTGGTCTAGTAGCTAGGGAACTGGAATAGGCCTAGGGAGACCTGGGCTTTATTCTTGGCTTTTCCAATGACCTGCTGTGTGACCTTAGGCAAGTCACTTTCCCCTGCCATCCTTTTTCTGTCTTGTCTATTTAAACTGTTAGCTCTTAGGGGCAGGAACTCTTGCTATGTATATGTACAGTGCCTAGCACAGTGGGACCCAGAGCTTGGTTGAGGCTTCCAAGCTCTATTCTAATAGAAATAAGAAGATGTTGAGTTTCAAGGAATATAAGGATAGCCCTGGCTTTTCCCCATATCAAAATAAATTTGTATGGCAGATATGCAATACTGAGACAGCACATGTTGTACTGGTCTAGTGTTTCTTACTGTCAGAACCTTTTTTTCTCACTTTTCTTGACTGTAGTTAAGTTCCCCCTCGATACACAAGCTTGGCAAACATCTCCAAAAACAAATCTGTCTCCTTGCCAGGAAGGTTTTCCCAGGCTCTCCTGCCTCTAATTTTAGTGAAAGATACAACAGGGAAAAGGGTGATATAAGAGCTACTAGCATGAATCGAGTGCAGGGGGAGATTATTAGTCAATTGTTCCTAGTGTAACCGCCACTTAACAAATGTTTTCATTAGAAACGAAGCCAGCAAGGAAATGCAGAATTTTCTTTTCCCTGTTAGCATTTCCAACTGAAAAGGCTTTTATCCTCTACAAAGTTGTCAGAGATTACACTGGTGTCGATATCAACCCCATGCCAATTGCCTTTTTGTAGGTCGAATGATCATAACATCTCTTCTTACCCACTTGTGGGAGATTTCTCTTCCCCTCAGCCTATTCTCTGAAGTATTGTATCACTCGTCCTGGATCTCGCAACATTTCTCGCTTGAGGAATCCTCCTTCCCACCCTTTGAAAAGAAAATACAAAAGATGATGTGATTTTTTTCCCCTGCCTCTACATCAGTGGTGGGCAACCTGTGGCCCACAGGCTGCACACGGCCTGTCAGGGTAATCCACTGGCAGGCCGCGAGACAGTTTGTTTACATTGACCGTCCGAAGGCACGGCCACCTGCAGTTCCCACTGGCCATGTTCGCTGGTCCTTGGAACTGCGGTAAGTGGTGGCCAGCACATCCCTGCGGCCCTCGCCACTTCCCGCAGCTCCCATTGGCCGGGACCGATGAACTGCGGCCAATGGGAACTGCAGGCAGCTGTGCCTGCAGACGTTCAGTGTAAACAAACTGTCTCGCAGCCCACCAGCGGATTACCCTGACGGGCCGCAGGTTGCCCACCACTGCTCTACATGTTTTAATTTATCAGGTATTCTAGGCAAGATGTTGTAGACTCCAAACAATTGCTAAGCTGCCACTTTTTCATAGCTAAATGACATGATGTGGTCTGTAGTGTTGTTGTAGCCATGTTGATCCTAGGATATTAAAGAGACAGGTGTGTGAGGTAATATCTATTATTGGACCAACTTCTGTTGGTGAAGGAATACACACAGAAAACACCCATATCACATAGGCAAACACCTTCCACAAAATGATCACTCTATATCAGATCTCTCAGTCCTCATCCTGAAAGGAAACCTGATGAACATGGGGGCGCAAATTAATAACTTTGGTAGACACTAAAAATCATGTTCGTAATAAAGATCCTTGATGTATGGCTTATTACAACTATCTGTAACCCACTAACTCCCCATTTTTTTCCCTATGACTGCAATGGGCCACTTCACTTTGAATGGTCCCTTACAACATATGCTAACTATTTATGCTGTTCGATCTCCGATTTAGCTGTAGTACTCAGTACCTTTCCCAGACCTATGGAAGAGCTCTATGTAACTCAGAAGCTTGTCTCTCTCACCAGCAGAAGTTGGTCCAATAAAAGTATCACCTCACCTTGTCTCTGTAATGTGGTCTAGATTCTACTCTTACACAAAGAGTTTCCACTTACTATCACTTGCGTGCTCAGGTAATATCTGAAAACTGTGCACTTCTGAGTTGAGACTTGCAAAGTTCCACCTTCTGAATGTCTGTTATTTCTCTGGAACTGGAAGAGCATTTTCCCATTTGTTCTGGTTTGTCAAATGTACCATGCCGTACAATTCACTAAATATTCAGACATTGCTCTCTAGCCATTTGGCCAGATCCTCAGTTGGTATAAACCAACATAGCTCCAGTTAAGTCAGTGGAGCTACACCGATTTACATCAGCTCAGGAGATAGCCCATCATTTTTATATCATTTCCCTTGTGGAATATTGTTTCAATTCACCATATTATGAATTTTCAGGGGATATAGAGGAATATGGATTATTTTATGTCAGATAGCTAAAGAAAATGTAATATAAGTATGTGGAGCGGTACAGCATATCACTTTGCATAGTCAGAGTGCATTTGTATCAGCTTTAATGCATAAATTGCTCAACAAATTCTAGATCTATAATGAAAAAAAGCAGTATGGTACCACCTGTAGCTAAAGTCATGGCTAGCCGACATATTAAACTTGTAAAACAATAGTTCATTCAGTCTATGATCATGTACTTTACGGGTATGTCTACACAGCCCATGCCAGCAAGCTTCCCGGCCTGGGGTGACAGACTCAGGATAGTAGGGTTAGCACTCTAAAAATAGCTGGGTAAACCGGGCTTTGAAGTTGTGACTTGGGCTGGCGGTTTGGCTCTGAAGCCCACCCTGAGGTTCAGAGCCTCAGCTCTAGCCCAAGCTGCAACTTCAAAGTCCTGTCTACACTGCTATGTTTAGAGTGCTAGCATGAGCCCTGCTAGCCCAAGGCTGTCAACCTGAGCTGGAAGGCTCACTGCCGCGGGATGCATAGACATACCCTAAAAGTCTTCGACACTCCTTTTTGGTTTTGCTCGACCGGTTTCAGTGAGTTTCACCTGGCTTCTGCCCTCTAAATGGGGGACCCTTTCAAAGTGATGTTTATTTATTCCTTGAGTATGTTACTTTTGACCTGCTTGTAGATTTCCTAAAAGCAATGACTGAAAAAGGGTCAGATACTACTGGGTTTGGAGGAAAAGAGTCAGAGCATCATGTTTTTTTATTAAATCTGGCTAAACCAGCCATTCTATTTCATCTTTCCAATTAAACTAATCATTCTGACCTATCTAATCTGTAGTCTACCTAGCCTATCCAGGTGTTAATACGATGGTCATCATTGTGGTATTCTATAAATAGAAAATATGTTCAAAATAACATAGAACCTTTATGTGACATAGAATCATAGAAGATTAGGGTTGGAAGAGACCTCAGGAGGTCATCTACTCCAACCCCCTGCTCAAAGCAGGACCAACCCCAACTAAATCACCCCAGGCAGGGCTTTGTCAAGCCGGGCCTTAAAAACCTCTAAGGATGGAGATTCCACCACCTCCCTAGGTAACACATTCCAGTGCTTCACCACCCTCCTAGTGAAATAGTTTTTCCTAATATTCAACCTAGACCTCCCCCACTGCAACTTGAGACCATTGCTCCTTGTTCTGTCATCAGGT
>NC_048299.1:9239020-9441852 GCF_013100865.1 Trachemys scripta elegans | reverse complement strand
GGGGGGCGCTCTGGCAGCGCGGCGCGGTGCTCAATGTGGGGGGGGGCGGCACGGGGCGCGGCGCTCGGCGGGGGAGGTTCCGGGGGCGCGGCGCTCGGCGGGGGGGTTCCAGGGGCGCGGCATTCGGCAGGGGGGAGGTTCTGGGGGCGCAGCGCTCGGCGGGGGGTTCCGGCGGCGTGGCACTCAGGGGGCGGTGCTTTTTTTTGCTGCTTGGGGCAGCAAAAAAGTTAGACCCGGCCCTGAGCAGGGGAATGCTGAGTAGGAGTAAGATGATGATATTTTTCTCTGCTACTGCCAGTGGTGTGACCACTTCTGGAATACTGTCTAGTTCTAATGCCCACAAGTCAAGAAGGACGTTGATAAATTGGAGAGGGTTCAGAGAAGGGCCACAAGAATGATTTAAAGGATTGGATAACATGCCGTATCGTGACAGACTCAAGCAGTTTGATCTATTTAGCTTAACAAAGGGAAGGTTAAGGGGTGACTTGATCACAGTTGATAAGTTTAAAATTTGTTAATGGGCTCTTTGATCTAGCAAACAAAGGTCTAAGACGATCCAATGGCTGGAAGTTGAAGCTAGACTAATTCAGGCTGGAAATACTCCACACACAATTGAGGTTGATTAACCGTTGGAACAACATACTAAGGGTTGAGGTGGATTCTCCATCACTGGCAATTTTAAAATCAAGACCGGGTGTTTTTCTAAAAGATCTGCTCTAGTTCAAACAGCAGTTCATTCAGGAAAGTCCAATGGCCTGTGCTAAGCAGGAGGTCAGACTGGCCTTATAATCTATGAATCAGTGTGACCCACACTGTTCAAACATCTGACCCAGACACTCATGAAAGCAATCTTTACTAACCCAAGTCAGCCATTATGTTTTAGGATCTGCCCTTTATTCAGTAAGAAAGCATAAGGCCTGATCTCACTACCATTGAAGTCAGTGGAAAAACCCACTGAGCAAGTCCAGTCCTGTGAACATATTTTCTCAGCTGATATAAATTAGCATAGCATTTGAGGTCAATAGAGCTTTGTTTATTTACTCCAGCCAATGATCTGCCCTGTATTGTATCTGTACCCAAACGGCAACAATGGCATTCTAAAGAATTGTCTCCTTTCACTGAAGGTCTTTCTTTCACTCAGTGTGAGAGGGAATTTAGCAGCAGAGCCATTCAGATAAGTACAGAGCTCCCTTTAAAATTTGATAAGATTATGTACTCAGATTCAACATCAAATGCAAAGAATCAGAAAGCAATCCTGCAGTCGCAGAGAGCGTTAGATTTTCTGTCCCTTTCTTTTCATACAGAGGCAGAACACGATTCCAATTTGAGGGCCTCTTGCAAAATCATTTTGTGAATATTAATGGGGAATTTGAGGGATTTCTCTGAACTCTTCTGCAAACTGGCAAACCTTCCAGGTTTATAACCCTGAAAGTTGGGGACTTAAAATTTAAAGAATTTCACTGGAGGTCATGCTAAAGAATTTCCTTGCCAGTGAGATGCTCCTTGGAAAATGTTCAGAACTTGGCATGTTTCTGACAGCAGTGCTCAGAAAGGAACAGGAGCTGAGCTGTTTTACCTTATCTCCAGCAGCTAATAAGAATGAGCCTTTTTTTCTATTTTCTTAGGGGTTTATGTTGCTGCCCATAATCCTAAACAAACAAGCAAGCAAAGTTTGTTTTACTTGAATAAGAAAAAAAAGATGCTGGCCCAGATTGTCATCTGCATGCTATGGGACAGATGGATTGAAATCAGTGGAGTTAAGATGAATTACATAAACTGAGGATCCAACCTTCTCTCTGCTAAGCACAGCTGAAGATGGTGGGCAGAAGTAGTAGGTTATGGTATCCCAGTTCTGTAGCCAGTTTTCTGCCTGCCCAATCCCTTGCATAGTTTAGAGCAACCTCAAGGATGCTTTAAACTACAGTGGCTGGCTCTGGCTCTGGCTCACTGGTTAAGGACTGCCTGAGGATGGGGGTTATGGCTGGAGCACCACCAACTTAAAAGCAGGAGAATGTGGAGTAGAAGTCTGGAGGTGATGTTACCACTGTATACAGCATTAGGGAGACCGTTGCTAGAATCCTGTGTCTTGTTCTGATGTCAACACTTTAAAAAGGATGTTGACAAACTGGAAATGCGTTCAGAAAAGAGCTAAAGATTGAATCGAGATCTGGAACACATGCCTTGCAGTGATTGATTGACTTCCGAAGCTCAATCAATGTCGTTCATCTGAGAGAAGGTTAAATGGTGACTTGATCACAGCCTATAAGGCCCAGATTTTTAAAGGTATTTAGGCGTTGCTGCATTCCGTGTAGCAAGGCCTACATGATTAGATGGTGAGTCCCATTTTTATAAGTGACTTAGGAGCTTTTTCTTATTGAAAGTCAATGGGACTTATTCTCCTAAATACCTTTGAGGATCTGGGTGTTAGGAATCTAACTCCTATTGAAATCAGTGGGAATTATGCACCTAAATACCTTTAAAGCCCTGGCCCTACTTGCCTAAATCACTTTTCAAATTGGGCTTTGGCCATCTAAATCCCTTATGCCTTGCAATGCTGAGCAAAGCAATAGCTAAATGCCGTTAAAAATCTAAATACCTACACACGGAGATTTCTGATCGTGATCTGATCTTTAATCCAGCAGATGAAGGTATAATAAGATCCATTGAATGGCTGGAGGTTGAAGCTAGAGCAATTCAGATTGGAAATAAGGTGCAAGTTTTTTAACATTACAACACTTTACCTGGAGATGGGTCTATTCTCCATCACTAAAGGATATCTACCTTAACCAGAAATAATGTGCTGGATGTAGGGGAAATATAGGGTGAGGTTTTCTGGCTATTGCTATGCAGGAGGTTGGACTAGATGACCATAATGGTCCCTTCTGGCCTTAATATTTATGAATCTAATACTACCTACATGGGAGGTGGGGGAGGGGGAGTACGGGTTGCTCCCAGGGAGACCACCTGGCCAGTATTTGACTGGCCTGTCTGTTTTTTTTTTTTATGGATTTGCCAGTTGCCAGAAAAATAATTTAATCCGCTGTGGGTTTTTTTTTTTTGCCTGGGTCTAAAGATTTGCATTATTTCTGTGTCCGGCTAAAGATGCTGCCGTGTTCCCACTTCTGCAGTTTAAGCAATAACAGATCAACACTATTAAAATGACAGCAGCTGTCTGCCCACCAACATGCAAGTGCACCGCCCGTGTGTGTGTGAGAGGGTTTGAGTCATGCGAGTGAGGAGACGGGCGATGTTCTCAATCTTATCGCTACATGTTCTCTCTCTAGATACTATAAGTGGCTGTTGAGGGGGTGGAGGGGCGGGTTGTGAAGTTGCCCTGTGGTTGGGGGTTGGGGTTGCAGCGGGCTTATCTTGGGGGGGGAGGAGATGCTGGGTTTTTTTGCATTTCAAAGGTGGTAACCCTAGCTGCCCCTGTGGTAGCTGGGGACTATCCCACGCCTAATCAGTGCCTTGCCCTTACGCAGGGAGCACAAGGTGAAGGAGAAAAGGCTCTTGGGACTAGACCATCAAAAAGTATTTAGACTCCTATTGTCCATTGAAATCAGTGGGAGGTAGGTGCCTAAATACTTTTGGGGATCTGGGCCCTACACTCCCACTCCCAGACCCCACCCTCATTTTTCATGTAGTCCTTAGTCAAACTCCGGCTGGAGTGACTGAACCCAATCCTGAGAGGTGCTGATCTCTTGGCGTGTTTCTGGTCTTCAGGACCTCTCAGGTTTTATTTGCCTGAGGGGAAAACTGATGAAAGGCCTCTGGATTTGGCCCATTGTGTTCACTGATAGCTACATTAGAGCAGAATGCCATACCTGGGGGCCAGACTCTCCGTTGGAATAAATCGGTGCTGCTTGATTGGCACAGCTTAATTGGCTTCAATTTCTGTCCGCAGAGAGTATGGCCCCATTATCGCTGTTCCGGTACCATAGTAATGCCTCCTGTTTAATACTGTGGCAGTCAGTACAAAGTAACCCCACCTATTTTAAGCCTATATGAAAGTGTTACGTCCTTTAAAGTAATGGACAGTATGTTTATGGCTGTGAGATGGAGGTAACGATAAAGCACTACAGGGAATTGAAAGGGGATTGGATTTGATTGCAACTCTTCCCTTATTTCTCTCTCTCTCTTCTATAGGATGCCCTGCGATGTGGGATAATATTACATGCTGGAAGTCGGCGAGTGTGGGCGAAATCGTCTTTGTCAAGTGTCCCGCTCTGTTCAGTATTGTGAACTCGGAAGACGGTAAAGTGCTCTTCTCCTTTCTTCATTTGTTCCATAGGGTTGCTCGATTCACCAGCCTCTTGCTGCTTGCAGTCATGCTGATCGTACAGCCCAGCAATGGGTACTATTGAAGGGGCTCAAAAGCTCTTTAGTGGACTGGGGCTGCTGGAGGCCTAGTGTGTAAACCATACGTCAGGCTTCCAGGATTTGTGTGTGCGTGGAGGAAAACCTCACATAATATACAAGATGAGAGGATCACCACACTAAGGCTAATTACAAAATAGAAATCTGTGCCCTTAGATACCCATTGAAGCTAATGGGAATTGTGATTTCTGTCTAAGGGCCTTGTATTTTTAATCCAAAATTAAAAAAAGAGAGAGAGAGACAGGTCCTGAAGTCAAAACTCAGGGTCAGATTCTGGTTGGCCTCATGCACGTGTGTGGTGGAAAGGGGGAGAGGGTAGAAGGAACCTCCCCTCTCGTGTAGCCCATGTAAAGTTCAGGAACAATTCCAGGCCCTTCATTCACCCAAGGGTGGGGGTGGCTCTATTTATGCTTCTATAAGGGGTGGAAATGGGAGGGACCATGGTCCTACCACCCTAGGCATCTGTCGGTGTAGTTGGCTGGTGGTGCAGTAGGTGAATCAAGAGTAGCAGTAGCAGTGACTATGCAGCCCGAGGCATTCAGGAGACTGATAGCTCTTGGTGTTCCCTCTGGGGCAGTACAGCTGTACATCATCTTCAATGCAGGATTGCGCCTAACTATCCCAATCAAGCCCTCAGTCCTTCCTCATGCAAAACTCCCAATGAAATCAATGGGAATTTTGCCTGAGTAAAATCTTCAGGACTTGACCAAGTTATAATTAACTATTAAACTATTTAGTCTGATTATTGACATCAACGCACCGGAAATAAGGTTCCCACTTGAATGCATGAAAGAGACAGACTTTCAAATTTGTTTGGCAAGTTTTGTTTTTAATAATAATCCATTAACCACATTTTTGCTGCTTAAATAGCCCAATTTTGGACAGTTCCTCCCAGTGCCAATCCTTATCCAATGACGTATCCGTTAAATGGCAGCTCCTATGGAGAGGGGTGCTAACAAAACTCGATCCTGATCCCGACAGCTATTTTGCAAATTTTTCACATACATTCTTCTATAGTAAAGTCCACATTTGCACCTGCAAACACTCTACAGAAAAAGCTTTGTATATCTGAGCAAGTAAGGACTTCATGCACAAATACATGTGTGTGCTAAACCCCATTACACTGTTGTGCTTACTTCAGTGTCCTGGTCAGTTATCCTTGTAAAAACGCTACATCGGATTTTATATGTCTAAATGTCGTCCCAAAGACCTTGTTTTTGATGTCCTATAATATATAAGACCAGCTGCAGCAGCCTTAATAGTGCTGAGGAATTGGTTCTGTAGTGACTCAGAGATGCACTTAGTAAATCATCAAAGGCTAGTGATGATAGCAAAACAACATGCCAGAATTTTATGGAGATAACACAGGCAAGAAAATTCTTGCTCTCTCCATGGATTTCTGACCAGCCTAAGACACGGATACCCGGCTGCATCAGCCACACAGTCACTCACTCAGTCTGATGGCCAAACTAGTTCATTCAGGTCATCTCCAGAGCAGCAGTTACATTCAACCAAAAGTTTTCCCAGTACAATAATCATGGGGTGCTCGCGCTATGAAGGCAGAGTGATTTTATGATGTTTATTGTGCACCAACTGGCGGCTGATTTATCATTTTCTTCTGATATAATTGTAGCAGCCCGGCTTTCAATAGAGGTTCTTGTCAGAAGGTTTTCTATTAGAAGCCCCTATTTTTGAGTGGTTTGTAATGACATTCTTAAAATATCCTTGAGCTGGAGCTTGGCAACGTAGAAGATCTTTTCTTTTTTTATGCCAGTGCACTGCTCATGGATGTTGCCGGTTTGGCAATGCAGAGAGTGACGTCCTGTTTGTCTACAGCACAGGCAAGATTTCTCTATATTAAACATGCCTCAGTCCCAAACCTACCAACTGGCCTGCGCCATTATGAAGGTCAGTCCTGCATTTATTAACATTCCACCCAAATTCGGTGCTCTCTCTGCCTTGGGAATAAACAACTGCGGAACTGCACTTACAGACAGAGCTATGTACCACAAAGGGACGAATCCAGCGGTACTTTTAAATCTTCTGCATAAATACTTTTGTGTCCTGCATTTAGGATTTTTGTCACATGGTGCCTTCTGCAGTTGGGCCTTGGCTGGTTGAGCTCTCAACCTTGACCTGGAAGGGTGAGAAGAAATGCAGTGTAAAAACCCATTCAGCCCGCTTGGTCTCCATGCCAAAATCACTAACAAGGGCCAGGTGGCCTCACTGGCAGTTATCATGTGTAAACCTGTCCAACAGAAGCAAGTCCAAGACCTGCCAAATCATCAAGTAACCAAACAGTTATTAGATCGTTAACAATTTGAGGCCACTACTAACTCAGACTGGCTTTGTACTAGTGACCCAAAGGCGGAAGAATCTACATCCATTTCAGATCCCCATGATCTTTTTGTATCATCCTTACAACTTGTTTATTTTTATTCAGTATTTTTGTTTCAGTAGGAGCAGAGTGGAGAAATAGTCACGTTTACATGACTGTTCCATTTATAAAGGGTTGGTTAATCACCAGACATAACAGGATATGACATTTCACATGATTTGAAAACAGTAACCAAAATAATGAGGAGTCCGGTGGCACCTTAAAGACTAACAGATTTATTGGGCATAAGCTTTCATGGGTAAAAAAACCACTTCTTTATTTTTTACCCACGAAAGCTTATGCCCAAATAAATCTGTTAGTCTTTAAGGTGCCACCGGACTCCTCGTTGTTTTTGTGGATACAGACTAACACAGCTACCCTTCTGATTCTAGTAACCAAAATGATATTTCACGATCCATCTAGCTGAGAATTATGTAATCACTCCTAAATCTCTTCTACTCTAGTATGTTAAGGACAGATCAAGGTTTCTGAGCTGTCACTCTGCTGGGATTCCAGGATGCAACATTTCTTTCTTGAAAATATATTTATGTGACCTCCATCCATCAATCCTCCATCCATCAATCCATCAAGAAACCTTGATTTCATTTTATTCTTCTAGAGGAGGTTATAAATCAGAGAATTGTAGGACTGGAAGCGACCTCAAGAGGTCTAGTCCAGTCCCCTGCACTCATGGACAAACTGGAGAAATGGTCTGAAGTAAATAGGATAAATTCAATAAGGACAAATGCAAAGTACTCCACTTAGGAAGGAACAATCAGTTGCACACATACAAAATAGGAAATGACTGCCTAGGAAGGAGTACTGTAGAAAGGGATCTGAGGGTCATAGTGGATCACAAGCTAAATATGAGTCAACAGTGTAATACTGTTGCAAAAAAAGCAAATCTCATTCTGGGATGTAGTAGCAGGAGTGTTGAAAGCAAGACACAAAGTAATTCTTCTGTTCTATACCACACTGATTAGGCCTCAACTGGAGTATTGTGTCCAGTTCTGGGTGCCACATTTCAGGAAAGATGTGGACAAATTGGAGACAGTCCAGAGAAGAGCAGCAAAAATGACTAAAGGTCTAGAAAACATGACCTGTGAGGGAAGATTGAAAAAACTGGGTTTGTTTAGTCTTGAGAAGTGAAGATTGAGTGGGGGCATGATAACAGTTTTCAAGTACATAAAAGGTTGTTACAAAGAGGAGGGAGGTAAATTGTACTCATTAACCTCTGAGGATAGGACAAGAAGACTGGGCTTAAACTGTAGCAAGGGCAGTTTAAGCTGGACATTTAGGTTTAGGCATAAAGTTGCCGTTTGTTGTGATTTTTGTAGTACAGTGCCAGTGTTGACTCTGCTGCTGACATGTCCTAGTTTACTGGCCATTCAAAGTATCCCAGCTCATCTTTGGTAAATAAATTGTGGTGATATGTAACAAAGCTGTGATGTTGCACTGCTGTGTAACAAAGGAGGTCAAGGCACTACAGTGAAGCATCTTGGTCCCACTGGATGTAATTTAATGAGCTGTGATCCTCAATAGTAGTGTCGGCCTGTTTCTTATTTTTCATTTTTTCCCACCCAATGAAAATGCTGGCTTTCAAAAGAAGTCTGTTGAAGTCCAGAAAGCACCCCCAATTCTGTTTGGCATGACTGAGAGGTTTTGGAGCAATTAATTCTGTCGGTCCAGATTAGTAGATCAGAGCTTGAGTAAAAACTAGTACAAATGACAGCATGCAGTGTTCAGGGATTGCCATCTGCTCGGCATTGTGACATTTATTTATTTAGCGTGTGCATCATCGTCTAGCCAACGATGGCATCTTCAGTTCTTCTAGGCCACTGCTGAACCTAGTCAGCAGGCATTCCTCGACAATGTGCATCATCGTCTGTGTTGTGCCACAGCTGCACAAAGGGCTGTCACAAAAGCTCCAGCGATGCTAGTTGGCTGCACAGAGACCAAAAGATAGCGATGACTGGCTCTTGCCGGGTCTTCTCTCTAGTCAGAATGAATTCCCCTCCCCCCACAAGTGCTGAACTTAGGAAGCTATACACTGCATTAAAAAGAGCATGATTATAATACATTTATTTACTGTATATAAAAACAGAGAAAGTAGTTTAAATAGATAGTGTGTAGTGTGTACCACCCATAAGAAACTCTCTAATTAAAGTTAGAGTTCTATAGCATCAGAGGGGTAGCCGTGTTAGTCTGAATCTGTAAAAAGCAACAGAGGGTCCTGTGGCACCTTTGAGACTAACAGAAGTATTGGGAGCATAAGCTTTTGTGGGTAAGAACCTCACTTCTTCAGATGCAAGTAATGGAAATCTCCAGAGGCAGGTATAAATCAGTATGGAGATAACGAGGTTAGTTCAATCAGGGAGGGTGAGGTGCTCTGCTAGCAGTTGAGGTGTGAACACCAAGGGAGGAGAAACTGCTTCTGTAGTTGGATAGCCATTCACTGTCTTTGTTTAATCCTGATCTGATGGTGTCAAATTTGCAAATGAACTGGAGCTCAGCAGTTTCTCTTTGGAATCTGGTCCTGAAGTTTTTTTGCTGTAAGATGGCTACCTTTACATCTGCTATTGTGTGGCCAGGGAGGTTGAAATGTTCTCCTACAGGTTTTTGTATATTGCCATTCCGGATATCTGACTTGTGTCCATTTATCCTCTTGCGTAGTGACTGTCCAGTTTGGCCAATGTACATAGCAGAGGGGCATTGCTTGTTCTATAGCAATTACTCTAAAATACTATGGAATTCAATGGCAAATGAGATCCTTTCCATAGGTGTTTTGAACCAGCATATAGGGTTCCATGGCTGGGATAGAACTAATCCTGTTGGATGGCTAAAATATTATTTGGGAACCATTTCCTTCACTATTAAATGCTATAAGACCTTTTCATCAGGGCAAGGCGAATTCCATCCCATGAATTGGGTGGGGAAAAGAAGTACTAATGGTCCGCTTAAGGCTTTCACCTCACTTCTACAATCCGCTGTAACCCCAGACTTGTCTCCAATGTGTCCTGCCCAAGTTTTATTATCGTGGTGAGCTAGAAACCACTGACACTCGGTTCTCCCACTGCAGGATGTGAATAAGTTCCCATTAAAACCAATGGGAGTTCACATATTCTGCCATAAGAGAATCAGGCTGCGGGTCATTCCCATGTCTACTGCATTACAGTTACAATAGGCATGGCTGCTTCCTAGGCACGGGGATTAGCTGTGGCAACTAAATCTGTTGGATTCAGGAAATATTCTGTGGTCTTCCGCATTTTGAAATACATCATTCTTTTGACAAAACCAAAGATGTCAGAAAGAATGGAAAAGGAAGGTGTGTGTGAGAGAGAGAGAGAGAGAGGAGTGTTGTGCTATCCCTATATCTTTCTCAGGACGAGTTATGTATGGAAAAGGGCCCAATAAGCCCACTACTTATTCAGATACTGTGACATGTCTATGGTGTCTCTATCTATCTCTATATATGATCATATGTAGATAGATCTTATATACTTTGTCTTGCCCAAGCTGAAAATTGCTCAGAACGTTTGCCAGCGACAGTATCTCTTACTTTGGCTGCTTTATTGTTGTATTACTAGCTGAATGCCTATCTTGTCACAAAGGTGTGGCAGCTGGGCCACATAATCCACATCTATGCAGTCTCCTGTATGCAACCAATGAAACTGTTGCATGTAAATTAGCTGTAGAGTAAAAGTGGTGATGGGCTCAGTTACCTCTGAGATTACAGTGGTTTGGACTCTTGGCATTGCACAGATACATGTCTTGCTGTCTCACCGTGTCATTCGTGAAGTCAAAATGGCTGAAAATGTTAAAATTGCTTAGTAACAGACCACAGATCTCAATGGTGATTGAACCTGGTGATGTTCTGAACAAAAAGAGCTCTCCACCATGCTTGTAGCTGTTTCCATTGCTTCCCACTGACTCAGGAGACATTCTAGGCTTCCGAGTGAAATAGACAGTTGACAGTCCTGGGATGTTATTGATAGAGAGAGGCAATAAAGCTGACTATTTAAGATCAGAGACTTTACAAGCTATAAAATGTAGCTAGAGAAAATACGCATTTCTACTGAGCCCAGGGAAGCAAGCTTTCTCTGTTACCAGCCGAAATTAATGTCAGCATTGCGGCAGTCATGCACCACTGGCAAATAAGTGTGGCTAAAGAATCAGGTAGCTGGGGTCTGACTTTTTAGTTCAAATTTCTCTCTTGGTGGATTTTTCAGACTCCTGTGAGGGAAACTGACATGGGAAGCAAACTCCAAAAACAAGGAATCTCCACTGTAAAAAAAAAAAAAAAAAAAAAAAAAAAGTGCCCCAGTCCACTAGAGTTCAAATATACAAACCACTAACAAAATACTGCAGCTGAGCACAACTAGCATCAGGATACACAGGGAAAGAGGTGGCCTCTTTAGATATCCAGAACGTAGGTCACACAGGGCTTTATACTGAGTTTGACACCAACATCTTGCATGGCACTCAGAAGCAAAATCCGGAGTAAAGCAAGCTGTTGCCTTTTACTGAAACTTTTGGGTGTCTTTCAAAGATAACCCCGGACAGAATGCCCTTCAGTAGTCCTGGCTAGAGTTGATCAAATGCCAAAAAAAACCACCTGTGATGAGCTGTACCAGGCCCTTTGATGCCCCTGCTGGAGGCCTCAGGGTTCTACCACACCCTGCCCCAGGAAAAGGAGCAGGGAATGTGGGTTCTCCAGGCCTGCCTAGAAAGGCTTCAGGGAAGCAGCCAATCTGAGCTCAGCAAGCTCAATTAAAAGGAGCGGCAGGGCTTGAGACATTCAGTTTGCTGGCTGGGACCAGAAGGGTGAAGAAGGAAGGACTGGAAGGCTGTGAAACTCTCCAGGCGAGTTGGCCTGAGAGAGACCCTGCTCAAGCAGGGTCTCGACAGAGAACCCTGAGGTAAGGGTGAAGAGGAAGGAGCTATATGGGAAGTGGCCCAGCAAAGAGCAGCAGCGATGGAGTTAAGTGAAGCAGCACATGGCTGCTATTTGTATGGTCCCTGGGTTGGGACCCAGAGTAGTGGGTGGGCCTAGGTTGCCTAAGACCCAAGAAGGGGATAAGGCTTGTTTAGAGGCCCAAGTGAAGGGCAGGACTTAAAGAGCCCCCTGGGAGAAAGCCCTGGAGGCAGTGCACTACACCAGGCGGATACGGACTTAAAACTAGCCCAGAAGGGGCAAAGAACTGAGCCCAGAGACAGGGCTGCCGATAGCAACCAGGGCACCGTGATGGGTCCAGTTGGACTTTTATTACCCCGAAAGGGGTTTGTTTGTTCATGCATAGAGACTGTGTTGGCCAGAGGGCTGGCCACTGAAGACCCACCTGATGCGGTTCACAGCAAGCCCAAAGATGGCACTGGAAGAGAGAGAGAGAGAGTGTGGTCAAGTTTGCACCTGACCAACAGAAGGCACTCCTGAGAGGACAGTGTCCCCAGTCACACCACCCTTACTTGAGAGAGAAGGTTACAAATTCCTGGCCATGGGCGGTGTTAAAGAATATATTTGGTCACTGCTAACTGTCTGAGATTCCAGATCTCGGTGTAAACTCAAAAGCCTGTCTCTTCCACCAACAGAAGTTGGTCCGGGAAAAGAGATTAACTCATCCACCTTGTCTCTCTGAGATTCCAGGAGCATTTCTGATTGGGGTCTTGATGACTTTTTCTTTGAGGGAAGCCAGACTCCTGCATTCTTGCAGGAGGACATCAACAATTGCTATTAACAGAAGAACACTTCTTTCGGGCTGGTCTTTCATCACCGGTGAGTTCACAGATGGAGACCATAGCTCTCCCAGCTCCTCTAAACAAGCAAGAGGGATTGAAAGGGTTGGTTAATCACCGGACCCTGCTCCCACATCACCAGGCAATCCAGTTGGGGAGGGGGGTAGGAATTCACAGCAAAGAAGGATCACCTCTGTATCCAAGTAAAGACTATCCAAACTTCCATACAGTGCCCTTGGTCTAGCCTTGGGAGATGCTGTGTTAGAGGACAAGAACATTTTGCTGGCCTTCCCCACAACTCTGGCATGGGAATGTAAGAGGTCTCTGTAATCAAACACAAAGTGTGATGACCACCACCAGTGCTCCAGCCTCTTCTCACTGCTTTATCAATTCACCAGTGTGTGAAAGGTCTCTCACAATACCCTATCCAAGCACAAAGGATCATCAGAATGTCCTACCAGACTCTCAGCAAAGTGCACCAGCCACTGAATAGTGTCTGCCCTTGGAGAATTCCAGGCAGAAATAGGAATCTACACCAATGCCCTCTCTAACCTTGCCGAGCTGCTGCTTTCCATAGAAACTGTAAATGAGACAACAAGGAATCGCCCTCTGAAAAGATGGAAGGTGAGGGAGCTGGAGTACTTACTGTGTGGGGATGGACTGAGGACAGTGGAATCAGCAAGGAGAGGGACAGGTACAGTGTGCAAGAAGGTGAGCTTAGCTATGGGGAATAAGACCTCAGAAAAGCTGCTGACTAACCGGACTGCTGTTCCCTGATGCAGCTTCGCAAGCTGGCTGAACAGATTGCTGCAGGATCTCATGCACGGCACAATAGGCGAGGGAGGAAAAAGGCATCTTGTAGCAGCAGCTACAAGAAGTTAGCTCTGATATTTATTAGCAAGTGTTGTACAGCACCGATTGTACTGTTAAGACACAGGAGACATGGTCTCTGTCCAAGAAGCTCACCTGCTACCTAGGTGGAGAACACAATAGAGAACGTCTAGAGAAAGTTTTAGAGTGGTAGCTGTGTTAGTCTGTATCAGCACAAGGAATGAGGCGTTCTTGTGGCACCTTAGAGACTAACAAATTTATTTGGGCATAAGCTTTCGTGGGATAAAACCCACGTTGCCACAAGTACTCCTCGTTCTTTTTTCTAGAGAAAGTGTTATCCATATTCTGTCCCTCTCTCTTCCCCCCCCCTCCCCTTACATTTATATAGGGGTTGATCCTGCACTGATTGAAATCAATGCGGGCTTTCCTATTGATTCCAATTGGCTCAGGATCATATCCATTTGAGGGTTACCTTTTGTGAGCTGACCCTGTAACCCAAAATACGTAATGAGGGAGAACGAGAATAGGAAAAATAGGTTATCGAAGTGCTTTGGAACAACATGAGCCCTGACTGCCTCTGTTCCCTCTAGCCATACCTGCTGCACCACGAACAAAGGGTTAAATAGAAGTTATCCCCAGATAAACATGTACACGAGGTAAACCAATCCCTAGGCCAGCCAACATAGAGAGCAGGGGGGAGAAAGTCGATTTGCAGAAGACAAATTAAAAGAATGTACTGAGGCTTAAATGCGTATTATATACTATTTCTTGGCTTCTCGGGCTGAACGGAACAGAAGGCCATTAGAAGTTACTTGAGAATTATGATTCACGTACATCAAGGTGGTAGCGAGGAGGTAGTTGGGATTGTCTATCTTCAATAGATCAATGGCATTTCTCGTTTGTGAAAACTCTATTACATAAATGACCAAAAAAGAGGAAGGATGTTCTTGTGGTTAATACAGGAGACAGATTCAGGAGATCTGGGTCCAATTCCCATCTCTGCTGTACACTCCATGTGACCTTGAGCAAGTCACTTCATCTATATGCTTTGGTTCTCCCATCTATAAAATGATGATAAACAGTACTTCCGTTGTCTGTCTTGTCGATTTAGATTGTAAGTCTCTGTCCCAAAGTGTTCTCTTACCATGTGTTTGTATAGCCCCTAGCACAATGGGACCCTGGAGTTTGTTTAGGGTCTCTAGGTGGTATTGTGATACTAGTAATTATAAGTAGTTATAGTGGTGATGAAAAATTTTCTGTAATTTTGAAAAAGTGGCACTTCATAAGTATCAGAGTTGGCCACAGATTGTTAGGCCAAAATGCTGTTCATGTGCAGAGAACACGCCTTCCAGGCTGATCAATATTGTCTCAACGATTCCTTGTACTCCCCCGTTGGTCTGCCGGTATCCATCTGTTGTCATTTGTCTTATGCTTGGTTTGTAAACTCCATGGGACAGGGACTGTCTCTTTTTGTTCTGTTTGTACAGTGCCTTGCACAATGGTCCATAACTAGGGCTTCTGGGAGCCACAGTAATACGAATAATAAATAATAGTAATAATAACCAAAGGGACCACCTGATCATCTAATCTGAGCTGCTGCACATCACAGGCCACTAAACCCAACCCAATTATCCCTGCATGGATTAGACTAAAATATCACGGCCCTCTGGAGACTATAAACTATTGTGTCAAACACTGGACAGACCTGTCCATCAAACAATATACCAGACAAGTAACACTTTGCTGAATGTATGATTAGATGGAGATTATTAGACCCACTATAGAGCTTATTGGCGTGTGTAAGCAATTACTAATTGAATAATAAATGTTCAAATACATTATTTGATGGATACTGTTCATCAAGTCTTGTGCTGTTACTACACATATAGCACCGACTTCAATGTGAACCATGACTGTAAGATTTTAATTGAAATCCCTAACAAAGAGGAAGTGCTATTGATTCACTGATTTCGTTTTTGAAAATGTGTTTTCCCTGTAGTGCCTTTGATGAATCTAGCCCATTTTAATCATCTCAATGCGTTTCCTTTGATTTATTTGAAAAGCCTAGTGCACCAGAACCCTCATTGTCCATGTGCTGAGAATAATATAACAGGAGGACTCGGGTAGGAGCCAGGAGAGCGAAATGTTCTACAAAAAGGCAGCACATCAGCTGCAGAATGGTCATTGTCTGGGTCTTCAATGAAGTTCTTCTTTTTTAGCCTGAGAGTTTCAAAGCCAAGCTGTGCTTCATTGGGATATGGTGTGGATGCTTCGGGACTAATTCTGCCTGACCTTATACCATTAAACCCCGGTGTCAGCCCATTGATCTCCATGGAGTTCCAAAGGCCTACAACTGAAACAAAGCCGTGGTGAATCGGGCTCCCTGTGAATGCTCACTGGGACACGGAGTACTGCACCCATTCTTTGTATGCTCTGCAGCCAGGAAGAGGAGGAGAAAGCCAAAGAATGTTGTGGTTGTAACTCTGGGTTTCTTGTTGAAAAGAAAACTCTGTTCTTGTTTTAACAGGGCTTTGAGAATTTGAGTCAGATTGAACGTGTACTGCTGATATGGTGATGGGAATCCATACTGTTGAGAGCATACATATTAAGGGCTTGTCTACATTACCCGCTGGATTGACGGGCAGCGATCAATCCAACGGGGGTCAATTTATCGCGTCTAGTCTCGAGACAAACATTCTCCCGTCGACTCCGGCACTCCACCAGGGCGACAGGCGCAGGCGGAGTCGACGGGAAAATGTCAGCTGTTGACTTACTGCAGTGAAGACACCGCAGTAAGTAGATCTAAGTACATCGACTTCAGCTACGTCGCTGAAGTTGCGTATCTTAGATCGATTTCCTCCCCCCCGCCAGTATAAACCAGGCCTAAGAGCAAAATTCTGCCCTATTTGAAAGCTCAGAGGATCGGACACCATCCAGTCAGCAATCTCAGGCTTCCTATCCAAATTCAGATTTTAGGCCCCAACCCTACTTAATGTTAAGAATGGGAGTAACCCAATTGAACTCCATGAATAATGTGAATAAACGTAGGCGTGTCTTCACGTATAGCGACATTGTAGCCTTTTACTGAAGCTGCTCCTATGCGAGAACTTCTCCCGTTGCTGTAGTTAATCCACCTCCACTAGAGGTGGTAGCTAGCTCGATGGGAGATCTCCCGCCAACTTAGCACTGTATACACGAAGGGGTTAGGTCAGTATATCTGTCATTCAGGGGTGTGGATTTTTCACACCCCCGAGCGACATAGTTTTACTGAAACAGGTCTGTAGTGTAGACCTGGCCTTACTCACATGCATAACAGTTTGTAAGATCAAGGTCATAGGGTCATATTCTAGGTTTGGATCCATGCACACTTGGGTGCCGCACACTTGGGTGCCACACACTTCAATGAGAGTGGCACCCAGAGATGGGAAAGCCAGACTATGGCCCGTAGCTTCCCTGCAATTATATTTACAACATGGTTTTTATCCTTACGCTCATGTGATTGGCTTTGACTTCTAGTTGTAATGCAGAGCATAATGTAGAATGTAAATCTAATAGACTTTCCCGTGGCTTAACGTATTAGTGAAAATTAGGTTGATGGATAAAGTCTAAAAGCTCCAGATAGTAAAAGGTTCTCCTGGAACTTTCTCTAACGCATTAGCAAATTCCGGACTGCAGAAAAATGTTAATAAAATGGAAATGTGCTATTAGGACAGTCAGAAAATTAACATTATAGAAAATATGAATCCATTAACTATGTCCAGCGCAGGTAAAAATACAGTAGTAATTTGGCTAGACAGGGATTTTTTTTCAACATAAAAAGGCTTTTCATTGCACAGAGCTACATTAGTATAATGTTGTGGCTGTGACTGCAAATGTCATGCAATTCAAAATGAACCAAAATCCTATGTTCTATCACCGCTATATCTGAGTAGTCAGAAATAAACACAAATAGTAGGAATTTATCTCTCTTTCTTCCTTGTCAGCTTCTAGGAGAAATAGTTTAATTGAGAGAGAGAGAGAGAGAGAGAGAGAGAGAGAGAGAGCCTGCTCCCAATAGTTAATGCTAGGAGAAAAATAATATTAGGCTAGAAAATCTGATGCTTTATGATGTAAGCCAGTCTTTATTGGGGATTAAGATGAGACCTTCATGTGGGCCAGGTTATCCCACACCTGCCTCCTGTGGGGATTTGTGCATCTTCCTCTGAAGCAGAGAGTCAGGATACTGGACCAGATGGACCATGAATCTAATCCTGTCTGGCAATTCCTGTGCAGGTTTTTCCATTGATTTCAGTGAGAGCAGGTATGGGGTCTTACTGAGGGACAGCAATCAGAGAACCCCTGGCTTGCATCTGATCCAGCTCCCAGTAAAGTCAGTGGCAAAACTCCGATTGATGCCAATGGGAGATGGATTGTGCCCTTGACCCTCTTAGCTAGATCTAGTATTTGTGCTGTGAGTTGGTCATACACCATTTGACAAGTACAGCGTTCAGTGATTTTGGACGACACAAAATGTTGGCCAACCAGTCCCGCTATTTGCAAACCTACCCAGTGTTTCAAAATATGCAACAAATATGACAAGTGAAGGAATGGAGGTTGATGGATTTCTGCAAAGAACCCTGTGATGGTATTGGCATGCTGCTCACAAGGTTCGAGATTAATCATTGAAAATGACTAGTGAGTTGAGTACACACATTTGATGTTGAATACATGTATTCAAGCAACTTCAGCAGCCCAGTTTGCCTGAAAGGGATTTGAATAGAAGGATGATGATGATGATGATGCAAGAGGCTTGGATGTTTAGGCTTGCTGATTTGTTTTCCTGGCCTCCCACTCGCTCCATAATCCCTGTAATCTTCACACTGAAGTCTTTGATTTCCCATTTAGTTGCTCCAAAGTGACATTTCAGTTGATTTTAAGAGCAAAAACATGTGAAATAAAAAGTATTTCATGATGCTTTTGAAAAAAAATATAAAATACAAGTTCCTCTTGTGTTGTGCTGACAACAGTCCAGGCATTATTTTTGTTCTGTACTGCTGTTCCCTTTTCAGCAGGAGCTAGACAGATCTCTCAGTATTTTACACAATTTCTTTTTATAAAAGACCTCCATATAAGGTAGATGTGTGGTTATTCCAATCCCCAGTTAATAGCTGTAGGTCACGTTCGGCATTAGTGTAGGACAATCTGAGGGCACTGGGATACTTCATGTTCTAAAGGACTACGTTAATCTAAACGGTTAGCCTGCAAAAGGCAGATAAAATATTGTCCACATATTTTCACTAAGTGTATTTGTTCAGTAGAGCATTGACAGAACTAGTCTGAACATCAGGAAGATCACAGTTAGTTTTCCACCGTGATTCTTCTTCTCTGGTGCAACACTACCATCTTGTGGCTATATATGGCTCATCTTTTATCTAACTGGTATGCTCAGTTCTCTGACACAGAGCCAAGTGCAAAATCCACTGAAGTCACTGGAAGGGGCAGTGACTTCAGTAGGCTTTGGGTCAGGCCCTTAGATTCACTAAGGCAGCCTGTAGGGTTGATGAGAGGCAGGCAGGGGGTAATTCCAACTTGATGACAGAAAATTAATGTCAAGTATCAGAGGGGTAGCTGTGTTAGTCTGAATCTGTAAAAAGCAATAGAGGGTCCTGTGGCACCTTTAAGACTAACAGAAGTATTGGGAGCATAAGCTTTTGTGGGTAAGAACTTCACTTCTTCAGATGCAAGTAATGGAAATTTCCAGAGGCAGGTATAAATCAGTATGGAGATAACGAGGTTAGTTCAATCAGGGAGGGTGAGGTGCTCTGCTAGCAGTTGAGGTGTGAACACCAAGGGAGGAGAAACTGCTTCTGTAGTTGGATAGCCATTCACAGTCTTTGTTTAATCCTGATCTGATGGTGTCAAATTTGCAAATGAACTGGAGCTCAGCAGTTTCTCTTTGGAGTCTGGTCCTGAAGTTTTTTTGCTGTAAGATGGCTACCTTTACATCTGCTATTGTGTGGCCAGGGAGGTTGAAGTGTTCTCCTAGGGGAGCGCAACAAAACTGATTAAAGGTTTAGAAAATCTGACATATGAGGAAAGGTTTAAAAGAAACTGGTCATGTTTAATCTTGAGAAAAGATGAGTGGGTGGGTGGGGGGATGATCACAGGCTTCAAATATGTTAAAGGCTCTTATGAAAAAAATGGTAAGGTTAGTGTGACCTCAACAAAATTAATAGTAACAACAAGCGGGAAGGAACACAAGCCAAAATAGGGAAAGAACAGGTCAAAGGATATTTAGGTAAGTTAGGTGTATTCAAGTCAGCAGGACCTGATGAAGTTCATCTTAGCATACTCAAAAAACTAGCTGAAGCAATCTTGGGCCCATTAGCAATTATCTTTGAGAAGTCATGAACAATGGGTGAGGTCCCAGAGGATTGGAGAGGAGCAAACATACTACCTACCTTTAAAAAAAGGAACAAAGAGAAGCCGGGGAATTATGGACCAGTTAGGCTAATGCTGATACCTAGAAAGATACTGAAACAGATTATTGAACAATCAGTTATAGGATAATAGAATTATAAGGTATAGCCAACATAGATTTGTCAAGAACAAATCATGCCAAACTAATTTAATTGTCTTCTTTGTCGGGGTTACTGGCCTAGTGGATGAGGGAAAATGGTAGACATGATATATCTTGATTTTTGTAAGGTTTTTGACAGTCCCCCAACATATTTGCATAAGCAAATTAGGGAAATGTGGTCTAGATGAAATTACTACAAGGTGCATGCACAACTGGTTGAAAGATTATTCAAAGAGTAGCTATCAATGGTTTGCAATCAAACTGGGTAGGCGTATCTGGGTAGGATCAGTCCTGGGATCAGTGCTAGTCAGAAAAGGACCTACGGATTACAGTGGACGAGAAGCTGGATCTGAGTCAACAGTGTGCCCTTGTTGCCAAGAAGGCTAATGGCATTTTGGGCTGTATAAGTAGGGGCATTGCCAGCAGATCGAGGGACATGATCATTCCCCTCTATTTGACATTGGTGAGGCCCCATCTGGAGCACTGTGTCCAGTTTTGGGCCCACACTACAAGAAGGATGTGGAAAAATTGGAAAGAGTCCAGCGGAGGTCAACAAAAATGATTAGGGGGCTGGAGCACATGACTTATGAGGAGAGGCTGAGGGAACTGGGATTGTTTAGTCTGCAGAAAAGAGAAGAATGAGGGGGGATTTGATAGCTGCTTTCAACTACCTGAAAGGGGGTTCCAAAGAGGATGGATCTAGACTGTTCTCAGTGGTACCAGATGACAGAACAAGGAGTAATGGTCTCAAGTTGCAGTGGGGGAGGTTTAGGTTGGATATTAGGAAACACTTTTTCAGTAGGAGGGTGGTGAAGCACTGGAATGGGTTACCTAGGGAGGTGGTGGAATCTCCTTCCTTAGAGGTTTTTAAGGCCAGGCTTGACAAAGCCCTGGCTGGGATGATTTAGTTGGGGATTGGTCCTGCTTTGAGCAGGGGGTTGGACTAGATGACCTCCTGAGATCTCTTCCAACCCTGATATTCTATGATTCTATGATTCATTAATGACTCAGATAACAGAGTGTAGAGTCTGCTTATAAATTTTACAGATGACACCAAGGTGGAAGGGATTGCAGATACTTTAGTGGACAGGATTAGAATTCAAAACGACTTTGACAAATTGGAGAATTGGTCTGAAACCAATAAAAAGGAAGGAAAAATCAAGTACACAAATACAAAATGGGGCATAACTAGATCACAAATTGAATATGAGCCAACAATGCGCTGCTATTGTAAAAATGGCTAATATTCTGGGGTGTATTAACAGGAATATTATATGTAAGACATGGGAGATAATTGCTCTGATCTCCTCAATGCTGGTGAGGCCTCAGCTGGAGTACTGTGTCCAGTTCTGGGTGTCACACTTTAGGGAAGATGTGGACAAATTGGCGAGAGGCCAGAGAAGAGCAACAAAAATGATAAAAAGTTTAGAAAACCTGACCTGTGAGGAAAGGTTAAAAAAACTGGATCTGTTTAGTCTTGAGAAAAGAAGGCTGAGGGGGGACTTGATAACAGTCTTCAAATATATTAAGGGCTGTTATAAAAAGGACAGTGATCAATTGTTCTCCTGTTCTCTGAAGTAGGACAAGAAGCGATGGCCTTAATCTGCAGCAAGGGAGATTTAGATTAGATATTAGGAAAAACTTTGTAACTATAGGGAGGTTGTGAATTCCCTATCATTTGAGGGTTTTAAGAACAGGTTAGACCTGTCAGAGATAATGTGGGTATATGTGGTCCTCCCTCAGTGCAGGGGGCTGGACTAGATCACCTCTCAAGGTCCCTTCCAGCTCTTCATTTCTATGATTCTGTATCCTTATATTCTTTTTCCCGTCAGACATACATTCATAGATTCTGAGGCCAGAAGGGACCATTGTGATCACAGAACTTTCCCAGACATTGCAATGACATTTGGTTATTATGGGAAACAAACCAGTAAAAAAAAAAAAAAAAATCATCTGTGCTAACCAGATGTCATTTCTTTCCAGGTTGGGAAGTGGATAACAAGGGGCAAACTCATCCAGGTAGGAGGCAGTTCTGTTGGCTTCCTAGCTTTTATACATCTTCTCCCGGAGCTCATCTTTCTAAATCGCTCTGGGTTATGATGGGCCTCAGATTGAAAATTTAGACAGACACCTGCTATGTTTGTACTTAGTAAATATTGGTAGTACAATAGCAGTCATGAGGGGAAATAAAAAAAATTATGTCTTTTAAAATCCGTTTAATCTAAATGCTAAAATGTCTTACTCAAAACCATATGGTTATTGCATAATACAGGGCAGAACTAAGGTTGTTTGGGTGCCTTAATTGTGCATTTCCATACTTTAACATGTTTGGATTTCCTTTAAATGTTATAAGAACAGGAGTACTTGTGGCACCTTAGAGACTAACAAATTTATTAGAGCATAAGCTTTCGTGGACTAATAAATTTGTTAGTCTCTAAGGTGCCACAAGTACTCCTGTTCTTCTTTTTGCGGATACAGACTAACACGGCTGCTACTCTGAAACCTTTAAATGTTATATTAACTCTTATTATCTTGGATTTATACTGCTTGATTTGTGGATACATTACAGGGACATAGTGGGTATTTTATCCTAAATTACTGATCTGCACTCTCAACCTTAACTCCATCTTATTGTAGATTTTAAAATGTGTGTGTGTAAACTTTAACATAAGTATGTCCGTCATTCAAACCAGAAGGTGAACCCATATTTGCAATTCCATCTTTCCCAATGGCAAAACAAAACAGGCTACTTATTTAGGACCTGATCCAAATACCCTGGAAATCAGAAAGGAGACTTTCCTGGACATTGGATCATCAAACCCGTATTGTAGAAGCTGTAAACAAAATGTCCTCACTATATTTCTGGTTTTGTAGGTGATTTTGACCTATTGGATAGCACAGGCCAAACTCCCTTAGGTAAGGAAAAGAAACAAGGATGCTTTATTTATTTATTTTTACTCTGTTCTAAAGGAATAACCCAGCTTTCTTTCCTGCCAGCTGGAAATTATTTTTCAGATCAATTCTAATTATAGTGCCGCACTTAGTTGTGTGTTACTTTTAGCAGCATTATGAAGATCTATTCATCAATTGAATGCTACAGTCTAACAAGGATATAATTATAAATTATATTTACTACTGTAACAATAATTACTGAATGTTGTTGAAGAAACCCAACCTTGTGATTTAGTAGCTATTTCTGCAGAGAACTGGGAGCTGGTGTGCAACAATAACGTCCTGAAATTCACCAAGTAATGGAATGCTCACAAAAGAATGCACTGATTAAATAGGTACATTTGGTTCCATTTATGGATGAATGACATGACTAAAAAATAAGGTCAGTGCCATTGACATGATGTGCTGCCTAACCAAATTGCTCTAAAAATGAAAAATACTGAGCAGCAGAGAATCCTCACGCAAAAGCTGAAATTGTAATCAATTCTGGTGGCGGTTCAATCCCAACAGAAGAAATGGTAATGGCTCAATTAATCGAAAGCATTCTACAGTTCTGGCTTGCAGGGCATTCCGAAAAGAATTCAGTGCACCCACATGCACTGGTCTAATTTTTCAGTGTAGTCCCAAGAGCTACTCCCCTGGAACAACCATGTGCTGGTAGAGTGTTCTGGGTAATTGGAGATGTGAACGAGCATGTTAGCTGTCCTTCTTGGCTTCAGAATCCTCCTCTTAAAAACTTCCACAACTGCAGTTTTATGGACTGAAGCTAAGGTTTAAGTTACGAAGTTGTTAGGCCAGGAATTGTGTGGTAATGCTCCAGTCAGTAAAGGAAGATGTTTCCTGTGGTTTGGTTTGGCAATGGCATTTTCCTTGTGACTTATTTTACATGATGCTTGTATCCACTCAAGATGTAGGGAACATCAGCAGAAACTGCACAGAGGATGGCTGGTCTGAACCTTTCCCTCATTATTATGATGCCTGTGGGTTTGATGAAAATGAAACAGAGTCTGAAAATCAGGTAGGAACCCTTTAAAATGAGGAGCAAGTGAAGAACAGTGCACACGTGTTAATTGTATGGTTCAGGGCTGAGCCATTCGACATTCATATTATTCGTGTTATTCATATCCATAAATATGTGTTCAAAAGAGGCAGGGCTTTGCTTGTATTCTAGCATTATACTGCATATTTCCATAATATTAATACATACCGTTTATGCAGCATGTAGCTCTTATAAACATTAGTTAATTAATCCTTACAGCAATGTTTCTCAAACTGGGGTCGCCGCTTGTTTAGGGAAGGCCCCTGGCAGGCTGGGCCAGTTTATTTACCTGCCCCATCCGCAGGTCTGGCTGATCGCGGCTCCCACTGGCCACGGTTCGCCGCTGAAAGCCAAAGGGGGCTGCTAGAAGCGGCGGCCAATAAGTCCCTCGGCCCACGCCGCTTCCAGCAGCTCCCATTGGCCTGGAGCAGTGAACCGCAGCCAGTGGGAGCCGCGATCGGCCTGACCTGCAGACAGGACAGGTAAACAAACCAGCCCAGCCTGCCAGGGGCTTTCCCTACACAAGTGGCGACCCCAGTTTGAGAAACACTGCCTTACAGCTACTACGGCATATAGTCTGCCATAAAGTAAGCTGCTATGCCTTTGAACAACCTAGGAAGTAGTCAGTGCAATTGCAAAAATCTAGTTTACAGTCACCTCAGTAAGGTACTAAGCCACAAACAGAGCCAAACCTATGCTAACCCTGGTCATTATACATGGCACGGGAGAAGTAAATGAAGACATCATGTATGAGCCCAGTCCCGTTCGTGTTTCTCATCCAAGCAGTCCCATTAAGAGCTGAGGTGAGTGGAATTATTCCCCTGAGTGAGGTGAGCAAGATCTGGCCCTATGTGACAGTACTATTGGTGACCCTGTGCTGTTTGTTTCTCAAGGATTATTACTACCTCTCCGTGAAGGCTCTGTATACAGTGGGATACAGCACGTCCCTTGTATCTCTCACCACAGCAATGGTTATCCTGTGTCGTTTCAGGTGAGTCACCAGATATGAGTTGTCGCTCATCTCTGTAGGGTGAACAAAAGATCAGTGCCCAGGGGACCAAAAACAATCAAGTCCTCGACCTCAGGAGTTACAAAAATAAGATGCAAGACGTCCCTTAAAAATCAGATCTTTCCAACGGGTGGTGTCATTGAGTCTTGGTTTTGTTCATATTTCAGTGCACATGGGATTGGAATTTCCAAAGCACTCAGCATTGGCCTAACTCTGGTCAATCTTAGGTACTTATCTGGCCTCTATTACCATAATATCTGAACACTTCATGATCTTTTAACATATTTATCCTCACAATATCCCTGGGAAATAGGACAGTGCTATCATACCCATTTTACAGATGGGAAAAGGAGGCACAGAGAAACGTAATGACTTACCTTAGGTCACCATCCTTCCTCTCCCAAATCACTGATTAATGAAATCTTGAAGTCAATGGTAAAATGGCCTACCTCTGTTCCTAGTAAGGCAAATTGGACTATTACCATCGACTTCAATGAGAGAGGATAGGTTAAGCGCTTTTGAAGGTGCTGCCCATGGAGTCTTCATGGAAAGTTCTGTAGGAACCAACTTTCACACCTGTGTACTCGCTGTCCAGGAAAATTAAGCACAGACATTATCAAGGTTCTGATGAGTATCATCTCTTAAACCAGGAAAGCAAAATTCCCCTCTGTCTAAAAACCTAAACCAACAATGCAAAGATTAAAAACTGAATCCAAATTTTTGGCTAAAATTCAATAAGAGATGCCAGCATTAGAGCAAATGCATTTAAAAATCTTCCATAGACATAAAATATTTTTTTGTCACACAATGCATAGTTAGCCGGTAGAATTCATTGCAACATGATATCATCAAGGCCGTGAGGTCAGTAAGATATTAAAAAATGCTGCGGTCTCCCAGCCCCATGGAAAGCACAGAATACTGTTTCCTGAGTTGCTGGATTGCCTGAGATCACAAATGTTCAAACTCTGGGTATTCAGACATGAAACCACCAGTCTTGATGTTGTATTCTTAAGAGAGAAATCAATCATCGATCCACCACCCCCATTTTCTCTCTCCTCTTTCTAGGAAACTTCACTGCACTCGGAACTTTATTCACATGAACCTCTTTATTTCATTTATTCTACGAGCAATATCCGTCTTCATCAAAGATGGGATTTTGTATGCGGAACAGGAGATTAACCATTGTTTTATATCTACTGTAAGTAGAACCAAAACTGGAGTCCATTTTTTTTCTCTAATGACAATGATTGTTAAATATTTGTATTAATAGTTGGGTTGGTCCTGCTTTGAGCAGGGGGTTGGACAAGGTGACCTCCTGAGGTCTCTTCCAACCCTAATCTTCTATGATTCTATTGCAGTTGCTCCTGGAAGCGCCACCTGAGATCTGTCCTTCATTTTCCTCGACTCATACAAATGCATAGTAAGAGAGAATCCAAACCTGTATCATGATCAGCTTCCAGTGTAAACAGCACCTAACACAATAATGTCTTGGTCCATGACTGGGGCTCCTAGGTGCTACAAATAATAACACAAGTAATTTTAATAACAATAAACAGTGAGAGAAAGGGAAGTCATTTAAAAACAGAGTGATGGTGGTTTGCAGACGTCCTGCTACTTCCATGATGTGAGATCTTTTTGGTTGGTTTTGCTTGTTAATGTTGTTGTTATTCACACACCCATATTGTGAGTTTGGGATCCGGGGTAAGAGTGTGGTAAGGAGGGAAGGCAGAAGGTGAACAGCTAAAAGGAAAGACAAAGGGAAGAGAATGAGTTCAAGGCAGTCTGAGGGGAGGCAGGAATAAAAGAGAGAGGGGAGCCTGGAGTAAGGCTAAAGTGAACTATGAGGGAGGGAGTTGGAGCAAACAGCCAATCATCACAAGGGAGATGGCTATTAGCCAGGATGGGCAGGGACGGTGTCCCTAGCCTCTGTTTGCCATAAACTGGGAATGGGTGACAGGGGATGGATCACTTGATGATTGCCTGTTCTGTTCATTCTCTCTGGGCACCTGGCACTGGCCACTGTTGGAAGTGGTCTGTCCCAGTAGGGCCATTCATATGTTCTTATGTCCAGAATTAAGACTAAAACGCATAGTCTGGTGCCATCAGTAGAGCCGAGAATTCACTGCTGTAGCTCAAGCCTTGCTCCATCCAGGCAGTTTCTCTATTCCCCAAGCCTGGATGGCTAGAAGAGGATGGGGCAGAGGGGCACAAGAGACCAAGTGCCCCTGGATGAAGGATGGGAGTCTTTTTTAACACATCTGGGTTGGGGAAGAAAGAAGATTGTTCTAACAGACACTTAAAAATATCCTAGAACTTCAAACCATGGCTGTAATCAGGACAGGGTGAGCGGGGCAGCTGAAGGGATTGCAAATATGCTTGCTTGTCCTGGATGCCTATTTATGCCTATTTATGGCTCTGCTTCTCTAGAATACCCCAGTAAAGTTCACTTAGTGAGGATAGCTGTTTTGCCTTTGCGCAGCAGCATAGGTTCATGCCTAATGCTGGCACGGCAGTGCCATGTTGTAGGAGTGACTGAATGGTGTGTAACAATAAAATACATAGATATTTTTTAAAATATATCAAAACCTTTTTGACCCTCAGGAAAAGTTCAGTTTATTTGGCTCCATTTTATGAGTAACTTTTTTGAGCTGGTTCTTACTTGATCCAAACCCATCATCATTCTGATGACCATCTAGATGAGTTGCTAAACTGAGGTCTCTCTTGCCCATCCACTTGTGATGTAAAGTCCCATGATTCTTTTCCAAAGGAAGAGATGGTTACTCTACTTTCTTTGTCAGCCTTTTCTTTCTCACTTAAACCGATTCCAACTTCTAAGGGTATGTCTATACTTTGAGCTGGCGGTGTGATTTCCAGATCAGAGACAAAAAAAAAATTTAATGGTGCTTGAACAAAGACTGGGAGTAGATCGAGAATTACACAAAGTAAAACTATTTCCCCATGCTTATTTCCCCCCCGCCCCCACAGTTCCTCATATCTCCTTGTCAATTGTTGGAAATGGGCCATTTTCGTTACCACTACACACAGTTGTTGTTTTTTTTTCTCTCCTGCTGATAAAATCTCACCTTAACTGATCACTCTCCTTATAGTGTGTATGGTAACACCCATTGTTTCATGTTCTCTGTGTGCGTGTATATATATATATCTTCCCACTGTATTTTCCACTACATGTATCCGATGAAGTGGGCTGTAGCCCACGAAAGCTTATGCTCAAATAAATTTGTTAGTCTCTAAGGTGCCTCAAGTACTCCTGTTCTTTTTGCAGACAAAGACTAACACAGCTGCTACTCCGAAAAAGCTCAGAGATACTAGATCAGATTGAATTTGACAAATGGTTTTGGTTGAAAAAAATTTTTAGAGAGATTAAACATTTTGTTTTGACCATTTCATTCTGAAACATTTTGTTTTGACTTGTTGACTCAAAATGGCATTTCAAATTAATTTTTGGCCAATTAAAAAAAAAGGGAAAAAAAAGGAGGGGAAACCACCATAGATGTCCAATTAAAAATGAAATACTCGACCAAAAAAATAACATAGTTTTGAGGCCACCGAAAACATTTTGAGTTGACTGAAAGAGTTTTTTTGCATTTTTGATTTGGTGAAAACTTTGTGAAAAAAAAAAACAATTTTGGTTCCTATCAAACCAGAATTGTTTTTAAAAAAAAAAATTGGTTCAGCCCTCCCAAACCGAAAATCCATTAACTCAGCCCTACTTCAGCAGTTTCAAAGTATCCATGAACCTCAAATCACAAGTGATGAGTCCCACAGATCCTACATTCTGGTGGCCGGATCTTTGGTTGACATAAATGGGTGTAGCACCATTCAAGTGAATGGAGCTATTCCAGTTCACACTAGCTGAGGATGTGTCCAGGGGATGGAGTGTCAATGGGAGGCAACCAGGTGTCTCCTCCCCAAGCTCCAGGGATGAGCTTCCAGTTTTCAGGGCTATTCTGTGATGTCATTTTGTGAGTGGGTGATGTCGCAGGTTCAATATCATCCTGTTGACATGCAACATTGCAAAGCCAAGTCTGCTCAACACAATGTCTGTGTAGGGTTCAGCAGAGTTTGACAGAGTAGATTTGTAGTTTTGTCTAAAACTTTTCCCCGTTTGCTTTATATGGTAAATCACTCAGCTTTCTTCACACTTATCCTCACTTTTCATTTCCTGACACTGAGTGACAGCTTCCACCAAATTGCACTGAAGTAAAATTCTGAATTTTGCACAGTAGGGTGCATCCTTTATGAGCCTCTTAGCAATCTCAGGCCTTTCCACACTTTTACTTCTATTTAATACCCCTCCTTAGATTTCTCTATACAAAACTGGATTCTTTTTCTTACCTGCACTTAAAGCATGGAGGACTATAATCTAGCAATTAGCTGCCATTGTCGGCATGCACCTTACTACTAGTAGAAGTTCTTAAGCTTCCTGAAAGCACTCATAAAATACCACCTAACTGCAAAAATTGATTTTCTGCCCTTTAGAGCTGCACTCTTTAAGTGGCTTTTAACAGTTTTCATAAACTCTTTAGATGTATGTATTATAAAATAAAAGACAAGATTGTTTTACTTGTTGTAAGAGGATTTTGGGATCTGTGTCTTGTTCTCGTATCCCCATCAAACAGGGGTGAAACAGCAAAATAACTTTATTTGTGCTTGTTTTTTGTAGGTGGAATGCAAAGCAGTGATGGTCTTTTTCCACTATTGCGTCATGTCCAACTATTTCTGGCTGTTCATTGAGGGATTGTACCTTTTCACCTTACTGGTGGAGACCTTTTTCCCAGAGAGGAGATATTTTTATTGGTACACCATCATCGGCTGGGGTAGGTGGCATTTCTTACATGGGTTTTGTTTATTTTTAACCCTAATGCATGCCAAAGACTTTACTCCCCCTACTTTGTTCTTGAAATGAGGAGTTGACTGAGAGCAAGCGAATGAGTGTAATCAAAGCAGAAGCCACCTGGTATTTTCAGTCACTAACTCTAGGCACTTGCATTTCTATGCTCTTCATGTGTTTGCGTGTACAAGTGTGTGTGACATTTAGTCTAAATGGAGGGCTTCCTTACCTTCCACCCCAAAGCCCCAGCGTCATAACCATCTTCCTTGCCCAATTTGAGATGAACTAGACCTCCTTTTGGGAGTCTTCAGCAGTGCTCATAGGCAAGTCATGTGGTTGGCTGTAGAACCATGTAGACCCAAGAGTCTTTCTTTCTGAAGAAAACCAACATGCCTGTTGTAGCACTCCAAGAAATCAAAAAAGAAGCAAACCAAACAACCCCCATTTCTCCATTGTATGTGGAATAAGGTTTTTTTTCTCCTCCCACTGGTATTACAGATATGAGTATTGCCATTATAAACCAAACTGCTTCTTGTCTCCCAGTGTAGCCAGACCTGCATTAAAATAAGGAGGATTTTGCATCACTGGCAAGCATACAGTTTCTTTTAGGGGATTTCTCTTTGCAAGAAGAGTTCTTAATGTTCTTAATAGGAAGTTTTCTGCTTATACAAATCAGATATAGCAGCTCTGGCCCATTCCTTGAGGCTTCAGTCATGTCTGAAAGCTGATGGCTGAGTGGAAAGCATGTCTAAGTAAGGCCTGCTTCGCAATCCAGGGATGGATAGGTAAATAAGTGCTGGTTATCTTGGAAAGAAACAAACCGTGCTTTAGAGGATCCTGTGATAATATGTATTGTGCTTATTTTGGATGTGAATCTTCTGGGACCGAATTCATCCTTCACGCATGTTAATCAGACAGTATGTAATTGAAATTTTGGCTAAGAATCCAAGATGCCAGACACAAGAGAAACCATTGATTGCAGCTGCTTGTCTCAGGTTTAATCACATATTCTCAAGGTTAGGCCCAATGTTTATGTTTTGTAAAACAAGTTCCCTTCAAAACTGATCATGGATAGAAATAACTTCTTAGAGTCATTTAAAAAACAGCAAAGAAATCTGAAAACGTTTACAGCTCTGGTTCTTCTGATTTGTATTATTTTAGCACGTACGAGCCCCACTTGGGTTCAGAGCTCCATTGTGCTAGGCCCCGTATATACACATAAGAGACAGCTCCTGATATGAAGATCGTGCACTCTAAACAGACAAAGAGTAGGAGGGGAAAGAGAGTCGTAGAATGATGAAGTGAGAAAGCCAGGTATAGAACTCTGGTCTTTGTGATTCTAAACCAGAGCCCTAGCCACTCAACAACACTGCTTCTCACCTCAGCTGTCATCTAATCTAAAAGAGCAGGGCTCTGTGCCTAGGCGGAGCCCACTGAGTTTAATGAAACTCCTTGCAGGTGTAAAGCTCCAGGCCTATGTCTGTTAGCGCAGCTGAATATAGTGTTAAATATGAGAACAATAGAAGACAGCCTACAGACATCCTGACCAAGGGATTGTTGGTCTATATAGTTAAAGAACTACCAGTCCATAGTGCAACCCGGTCTCGGGTGAATATTTGATTTCAGGATCATAAGTTCCCCAGAGCAAAAGATGTCCAACACTTCAAGGTGCAGGGGGCTGCATGCATAGGAGTTGAAGGGTGGTCCGTGCTCTGCAGGGCTGAGGCCTTCACCAGTGTTTTGGAGGGCCCCAAGTGCATTGTCAGCACTCAGCATAGAATTAATGACAATAATAAATGTGGATGCTTTTCTGAACTTTTCAGTCTTCTTAGCCCTGCAAAACAGGACTGATGATTTCAGGAGAGATCGTATCTTCTCATGAGATTTCTTGTAATTTGTGTTCTTGATAAGGGAAGAAATTCTCTCTGCAAGAATAGGCCTTTCAGTGGCATTTTGATGCTACTTTTATTCTGACCTTGCCTGGAACCTGGAAGTGCAGAAGCATGCAGGGGAGGAAATGATAAAAGGAGATGACATAACTCTTTTCTGGTGTGCATGTGTGTGTTCTCATTACAGATGGTCCCAGATCAGAATAGCCTTATACAATACGGAAGCAGGGATGTGCACAGGAATTTAAATTTGACCCTTGTTGGAGGGGCACGTTGAACACACACATTATATACATTAAACCATATCAACACACGCACAAACACCATATGCACAGAAATAAACAGCAGTACACTCATCATTTCAACGAAAATCCATGTGTCATGGAGCTAGGTCAATAGATGTATCCACAAGTACTTGGCTATGGTGGGATCACAGAGCTCCTCTGGCCGGAGCAGGGGCAGAAAGCAAACTCCTCCAGTCCTGGGACTTGAAGAGTTCATGCTCTCACTCCCCTCTGCGGTCCCATGGCTGGAGGAGCTGTCAGCTCCCGCTGTGGCCCCAGGGCCTGCGCCCCTGCTTGCCCCCTGCCCTTGTGCATGCCCCTGTATGGAAATGATGTTTGGAATACATTTGCAATCGATACATTGGGCCCGATTCTGATCTCACACCCACTTTTCATTGTTGTAGCTCCACTGACTTTTTTGGAGTAACTTCTGATTTACGCCATTGTAAGCAAGACCCCTTTGATCCACTCATGCTTACGGTTTCATCAGATCTTCATTTTTAATGTAATGTTTTGGTTTGAAATTTTAGAAACCTCCATTATACACCCAAGATCCTTGGTCTGTCATAAGCATGAGACTATTAAAATTGGATTCAATTTAACATGTTTTATTTCCTCTCCCCAGAACATTTATTTTTGTTGCTGTTCAATCTCTCTCCATTTTAATTTTTCAGACTATCCGGGTATGTTCTTCTTTAACAGAGCTCTGCTTTGCTCACCAAATAGGTGTAGAAAGTGGTATTCTCAATTTTAGTAGCTTCAGGACAGGGCCTGAGAAGATTAATTCTACTTATTAACCAATGTGACACCAACTCAGCTTTGCAAAATGTATAAAGCTTACTTGCAGCTGTCAGTCTCACCTCCTGCTAGACCCTAGGGTTGTCTACGTCCTTGTGGTTTCTGTCAGTCCCTGTCCTTAATCTTCCCACCAGGGGTTGAATCTTTCATTTGCCCCATTTCAAAAATACACTGCATGCCATTAAAACTCAACATTTGCCTCTGTGCAGCAGTTGCATATCACAGCATCTGTAAGTATAGGAAGCCTGGCTTATTTCCAGTGTTTTGTGTGGTGATTGAACAATATCAACAGCACAACAATCGAATACTACACCATTCTATGATATTGGCTAAAACACTATAGACCCCTCCATGTCGTCATTTATACTCATGAAACCTCACTGAAGTCAACTCACCCTCTCTGGTGTCGGACTTGAAGGCCTTACTCGCATGCCAAATCCTTACAGAGTAAGGACTGCTAGATTCAGTTCAATAACAATCCTATTGTAAGCTGTAGGGTTTGGGGTCATTCCTAGCAGCATTTTTTTCCAATAAGCCATTGAAACATAAAACCTCCGTGGAGAAAGATTGTGCATCAAATGGAACTGATGTGCGGTCTGCAAATAAGAGCAATAAATAACAATAAACAAATAACGATTTCTCTCTCTTATCTTTTGTAGGCACCCCGACAATTTGTGTCACTGTCTGGGCTGTGCTGAGACATCACTTTGATGATATCGGGTAGGTACCGATGGGTGAGAAACCCTCCAGTGACCTCATTTTCAAATGAAGTTCAGAGGGGAAGAGGTCTGGTGGCTAGAGCAGGGGAATGTGGGCCGGGAGACCTGGCTTCCATTCCTTGCTCTGCCACTAACTCATTGTGTAACTTTGGGCAATTTGCTTAGGCTAAACCAATGGTTCTTAACTTGTGGCCCAATCAACACAGAGCTGTGGCCCATGTGACATTCTCAGGGCCATCTTGGTAGTATTGGATGTGGCCCACATAACACATAGAGAGCTGCATATGCGGCCCACAGTGGTAAATAGTTGAGAACCATTGGGCTAAACCATTGAGTACCTAAGGTTGGACTCCTAAATACCTATTTAAGCACAGAAGTAGACATGATACAGTGTCCCGAGTTGCTGCCCTTTGAAGCCAGTGGGAATTGCAGGTGCTCAGCATCTCTGAATATTCGATCCCAACTTCACCAAAGATTGGAGATGTTTGGATCTCAGGTTCTGGCTCAGGTCCATCTCTCTTAAATTCCCTCCTAGTGATTCAGTGACTGACTACACATAAAAACTTCTCTCCATGGAGGATTGGGTTGTTGTTTTTTTATCCAATGTTCTATTTTGATGATCAAACAAATTAAATCACCTATTTCCATGCAAAACAAGCCAAAAATCCCTGTTGTATCATTATGATGATTATAGCACTGGTCCTAAATGCATTAATTTCTTTTAGAAATCCAGATGGTCCCTGGTTTGGGGAGTAAATATCTCACGGGAGGAAAAACCTTTGCTGCTTTCTTTCTTAGAAGTTAATTAACCTGCAGCACATTTAGATGGAGTCTAACTGAGTCTCTCAATGGCTATTTAAAAAAAAAAAAGATCAGCTAGGTTTGTTAAGGGGTGGGGAGGAAAAGCCAGCATGAGTCTGAAAACATTTCAGAAATTACGGGGCGGAGAATCCACTGAGAGAAAGGGAAAGGTCTGAAATTTAAAGACACTGACTTCAACTCCTGATTCAGCCCAGTGTAAGTGAGAAGGGAACTGGGTCTCTGGGACTAGATGGAGCTGTCTGTCAATCCAGAGTAATACCACTGAAGTTTCACCAGAGCTCAGAATTTGGCATCTTAAAATGGAAAAGGGCCTTCCCCCCCAAAAGAAGAAGTCGTGTGGTTCTGGTCTCCACAGCAGCAAGCCACTTGCACCTGTAACAGAGCCTGCCTGGAGAGTGCAGTCTTTAAGTCGATACTTACATGCCCTGCTGTTTTCTCATTGTTTTTCATATCCTAATGTGCTCTTAGGTCACTGACTCATAAGAAAGGGAAAAGTGGCTGCTGCTTCCACCCCTTCCATTCTGTGGGAGGCACTCGGGTTGGACTAAAGTGGTCTTGGGAAATGCACATTTTTCCCTTGTAATTGCTTATGTTAAAAACCAGCCCATGGGCAGTCAGGTTCAGTGGAAAGTGTGAGAGTCATGCCTAGTGGTCAAAGCAGGAACTGGGAAGCAAATCCAGTCCCAGGGCCCAGGCTGGAGTCAGGAACCAGTAGTCATTCCAGGAGTCAGAGCCAGGGCTAAGAGCCAGGCCAAGGGTCAAAACCAGGATTGGAAGCCAGTAGCCACGCCAAGGGTCAGAACCGGAGTCAAGAACCAGGGTCAGGGTGAGGAAGCTGGAGCCGGGAGCAAGCTGAGATAGTTGGGATTGAGCAGGAACAAGGTCGTGGAACAAGGCAATAGCAGGAGCAAGGCTGGAGCACGGCAAGGAGCAGCGGGCACAGGGAGGATCGCAGCTGTGGACATGAATGCATTGAGCGGCTAGAGAGATGCTGCTGGACTAACAGCCAGCCAGCTGCTCTTCCTGACCAGTAAGGTGGGGCAGTCAGTCAGGTAGCTTGCTCCAAGCCAGCTGCACTTGTTGGGGTGCCAGAAGACAGACTCGGTTCCAGGCCCTGATCCCTGACATCTTATTCGTTTATAGACAAACTCTTAGCCACAAAATGATGCCGATTAACACTGCAAAACTACTTTGAACGATGTCCATATGCTAACCAGACGTGGTCCCTCGCACAAGCCCTCCAGAGCAGGACTAATCTATGCAGGGTCCTGACAAATTCAGTTTTACAGATCCTGGCTGAAATGTTCACAAGTGCCTGCGTGGCTTAAGGGCACAAGAATCGTTGACTTTCAGTGGGACTCTTGCTTCTAAGTCACTTAGGCTCTTTTGAAAATTCCATTCACTGTGTGTGTCAGGGGGGAAAATACAGGCCATTGTTTGTGCCTGACCCATTAGATCCTGCCCTAGAATTTCACCCCCCATATATATATATATACTTTTCCTGTCTTAGACAACTTATGGAGTGGTTCATTTGTGGGTATGAGTCAGGACTGATGGGGAAATTTCAGATCTGTGCACCACATACACATGTGACATACACATGGAAGATGGAATCTGGCTCATAAACGTTTCGTCTACTCCCACACACGTACACACAACAAAGGGACCATCGTTTTTAATGGACGGGTTTCTACTCTCCTCCTCCACCCCCTCCGCAATGTTTTGCAGGCAGGCATTTGAAGTACATAAAAGGTAAAGATAAACTTTCACAGTATTAACATTTTGTTCTTCTGAGTTCTTTTCACTGTTGGTTAGAATCCGACAACACATCACTAGAACCAGGATTTACAGTTGTTATTCCCAGGGCCGGATCTACCATTTTTGCCGCCCCAAGCAAAAAAAAAACAGCCAAAGCAACAACAAAAAATGCCGCCTGGACTGTGCCACCCCAACGCTGGCCGGAATGCCGCCCCTTAGCATGTGCCGCCCCAGGCACGTTCTTGCTCTGCTGGTGCCTGGAGCTGGCCCTGGTTATTCCAATGGGGAGGAACGCTCACAACTTCAAGTGCAAAGCATTTTATGATGCCTGACGGTGCTAGGAAAAATAAATCCCAATGGGATTTAGCCACGCTTGGTTTGTTTTAAAATTAAAAACATTCATCAAAAGCTGGGCAGGGGAGAAAGGTCAGATGCATGTACAAGAGAAAAAAGTTTGCACTATTTTGCCCAATTCTAGAAACATGTCCAAGGCCTGAAAACCCAAACTTTCAGTTGACCAATTTAGCCCTCAAATGAGTGTCTGTATGTAGTCCTCATGCAGCTCCGTAGGAGTCAATTGTGCATATGAAGGCAGAATGGAGATCCAATGGGCAGACATTTGCTTTAATGATGGATTGCTGCAGAGGACAGTACAACAGTTAAAGTGTGAACTGACCTAAAGCTTTGCCCAAAACTCAGTCTGAACCGTCTCAAATAACACTTTGCTCTTCTGCACAGTAAACCTCAAAACACCCCCTTGAGCTAGTTAAGTGCTTGAATACCCGTTTTGCAGACAGATGGACTGATGCACACAGGCACTTGGGGCCAGATTTTCAAAGGTGCCTAAGGGCGCAGATCAGTGGCTAGCAGGATTTCCGGCAGTGCCTAAACAGGTGAAGCACCTAACTGTGATTGATTTAAATGGGAGTTAGGTGCCTAACTCACTTAAATCTCAAGAGACACCTCTTTGCATATTAGGGTGCCTAAATACCTTTGAACATCTGGCCCCAAGTGATGTGGCTAAGGCTGCATAGGGAAGTCAGTGTCAGATACAGGACTGGGAATTCTTATTTCTTGACTCAAAGTCTTGTGCTTTAGTTGCATGACGTTCCTTTCCTTCTTGTGACAAAGTTCCAATAGAAGAAAATATCAATGTTCTGGTGTGCCTGGTGGTCTCTTTATCTCTTTCTCTCTCTCTTTCTTCCCCTGAATCCCCCTTTATTTTTTAATTATTTTAGCTGCTGGGACATGAATGATAACACTGCCCTGTGGTGGGTGATAAAGGGCCCCGTGATTGGATCAATAATGGTAAGTAACATATGTAAGAGATATCTCTTCATGGCTATCCATATGAGCTAAAACGGAATTAAAGCCAATGACTCTACAGGTTGTCACGTAGCAGAGGGCGAGGCTGGCTAGAAGTTGCTCTGCCCTAAGCAAATTGGAAAATATCTGCTATTATGTAACATGCATGTACCCAGGTATTATTGCTCCCAGGGTTCACAGACACCTTTAGCATGAAGGACCTCTTTCTGGCTTTGGATAGTAAATCATGCACATCGTCTATTGAAGTGATTAATCACTGGAATAAGCTACTAAGGGAAGTGGTGGATTCTCTGTCTTCTGGATGGGTTTCTGGAAGACGTGTTTTAGCCAAACACAAGTTATTGGGCTCAATACAGGAATAACTGGAGGAAATTATCTGGCCTGTGTTACACAGGAGGTCAGACTAGATGATCGTAGTTCTCCTGTCTGTCCTTAAGTGCTGTAAACCACGAGTTGAGGACTTCAGTAACTCAGACATGGGTCAGGGGTTTGTTACAGGAGCGGTTGGGTGAGATTCTGTGGCCTGCGTTGGGCAGGAGGTCAGACTAGATGATCATAATGGTCCCTTCTGACCTTAAAGTCTATGAGTCAATGGAAGTCCTAGCTGGGGCATCAGGATGACCCTGTCCTAGGTAGCGTATATTTGCTGTCATAGGCCCACCAGGCTTGCTTTGCCCCTATCAATTGTACAATCAGGTGCCCACATGCAAAATGGGAAATGACTGCCCAGGAAGGAGTACTGCGGAAAGGGATCTGGGGGTCATAGTGGATCACAAGCTAAATATGAGTCAACAGTATAACACTGTTGCAAAAAAAGCAAACATCCTTCTGGGATGCATTAGCAGGAGTACTGTAAGCAAGACACGTGAAGTAATTCTTACGCTCTACTCCGCACTGATTAGGCCTCAGCTGGAGTATTGTGTCCAGTTCTGGGTGCCACATTTCAGGAAAGATGTGGACAAATTGGAGAAAGTTGAGAGAAGAGCAACAAAAATTATTAAAGGTCTAGAATACATGACCTATGAGGGAAGATTGAAAAAAAAAAAGTCTTCTCTTTTCCAGACTGAACAAACCTAAGTGGGGACATAACAGTTTTCATTAACATAAAAGGTTGTTACAAGAAGGAGGGAGAAGAATTGTTCGTCTTAACCTCTGAGGATATGACAAGCAATGGGCTTAAATTGCAGCAAGGGAGGTTTAGGTTGGACTTTGGAAAAAACTTCCTAAGTGTCAAGGTAGTTAAGCACTGGAATAAATTGCCTAGGTAGGTTGTAGAATCTCTATCATTGGAGATTTTTAAGAGCAGGTTAGACAGACACCTGTCAGGGATGGTTTAGATAATACTTAATCCTACCATGAGTGCAGGGGGCTGGACTAGATGACCTCTCGAGGTCCCTTCCAGTCCTATGATTCTATAGTAGAGCCATACTGGTTATAAGGCTTAGTTATGTGGGGGCAGATGCAGAGACTAAAATGGATTCAGAAAATAATAATGCAACAATTGCAGGTAGAGGAGCGTAAAACGAAATCATACGGATCCTGCAATTCCCGGTGACAGATCACTAAGGGGGATTCACCCTAGAGGATACGTAGGTGATGGTATTTCCACCCCCTTCCCTTGGGGTTTTCAGTGAAGGGAAAGCTAAAAATTATGTCTGGGGCTCTGATGGTAGATGCTGCTGAGGGGATGCACTGAGCAGAGCTGTTTGCAATTTTTTACTTTTTTTTTTTTAATCAAAAATGCAGCAGCATTGAAATCAAAATGTGTTTTTGAAGACATCTCCATATGATTTTTGTCTGGAAAAAGAATTTCAGAGCCCAGGGACCATGTTAGCTTTTGTTTCCGCAGGTTTTTTAAATAAAAAAATTGACATTTTTAACAGAAACCAAATGGGATTTTTTTTTTTTTTTTACCACTTCTAGTGTTCGGTCAGGGCATTCCCCAGCTGCAGTAGCCAAGGCCCCTCACTAGTCCGCACTGCCCGCTCTTTGGGTACTTCAAACCCTCCTTCTGTCTGTCCTTCTGTAGAGGAGGTTGCAACCATTTTATTCCACCACACCTGCTCCCTTTTGGGGACATTATTCCACCACAGCCCCTTCCCTCCCCTCCCCACCTGCATGGATCTGTGAGCTGAATCCAGCTTCAGGGCTGCAAGGAGCAATACGGCAAAGCCACCTGCCTTACCCTCACTCAGTAAGAGAACAAATCAGCTCTTCCTTCACCTGTAGCCTGATTCCAAGAGGTGCTGAGTGCATGAAGTCAATGGGAGTTGAAGGTACTCAGTACCTCTCAGGACTAAACTCTGGCCAGCCAAGTACAGGCGGTCAAGGATCTGTTTCCCTTGCCGTTTTTGATAATGACAAATGCTGAAACCTGTTTACATAAGCCTCTCATTAACTGTTGCTGGCAAAGGCATGCTCGGGTACGCAAGGGAGTCTGCGCCCACAAAATCTGGGCTTAGGGCAATAGAGAAAGTGGGAATGCTGCCTCCAGGGCATATTGCCCCACTATTAGTCATGACCCTGCAAGGTCCCCTCTCCACAGAGGTTCTGCAGAGTTCCAGCTCTGCAGATTTGGGAGGAGTGAGGCAACGGGGGCCAGCGGGTCAGACACTCCTTGTCATATTAAGAGAAATACAGCATGGCTAATAGCATTCTCCCCATCAGCCAGGATTGCTTTTCACTTCTCTTTTTCTTCTCTTCCCAGATAAACTTTGTTCTTTTCATTGGCATAATCGTTATCCTTGTGCAGAAACTCCAGTCGCCTGATATTGGGGGCAACGAATCCAGCATTTACTTGTAAGTACAATGGCTGTCAAATAAGCAGTAATTAATTCCGATCTCTAATATACACATAGGAAAAACACCCTCAATAGAACTCAATTGACTTGTTTGGCTGTGTCATAGAGTCTATTAATGATTTTTTTTAATCCAACAGCCACTAAAATACTTTTTTTAGTGCCACCTTTGATCTCTCTTTAAAGCTCTTAGCAAATAATTTTAAATGCTATATATATATTTTCAAAAAGGATTATGCTCAGATCAGTTATTTGGAAATTAACGTACTGTCCAGGCTTCGAGGATTATTATATTTATGGGACAGTTTGCTGTGCTTCATATGTTCCAAGGACCTGATCCAGAGTCCACTGAATTCAATGAGAGTCATTCTGTTAACTTCAGGGGACTTTATCAGATTCTAAGTTACGAAGTCCTTGTGAAGTTACATATATTCCCATTTTTGGACGGTAATTTTGAATACATTCAACATAAACTAAACAATCGTTATTGTTCTTTAAACTGCTTCAAAGCTCACAACTAATCTTAAATATTTCCATGTGAGGTTTTAAATCAGAGCTTGTTTTCATTTTGCCCTTTAATTTTTTTTTTCAAAACATATATCCTGTCCATTAGCTCCTACTTCTTCCTCCTCCTGGAGAGTTGTTGTTAACATTGATTTGGCTGTAAATCCCCATGTCTGGTTTGTGTCTCCCATTAGAATGATTTTTGTTTTTCTTTTAAATACTTACGGAATGTTGAAAGGAAAAAAAAATAGCTACAACGTGTCTGGTGCTCCTCCCGGTTTCCTGCCTAAGGACTAAGCAGGTTTCCCTTGCACCTTTCCAAAGTCCAAGCATTTTGTGCACGCTAAAACCCTGATTATTAGTCTGGCTTCTCTGCTTAGCACTGAAAAATCCAATTTAACAGGTTACAGGAGGAGGTTTCTTAGCATGTAGGATTATGTTTAAAATTTCTATCTAATGCCTCCACTGTACCTTTGATAGCTACAACCGCAGCACGTTTGCACAGCCCAATGCAAAAGTTCTTACTTACACAAAAATCCCATTGACGTCTGTAGTGTAGTAAGCAGTTCATTTTGTCACTGTTAAGTCCTGGACAGAGCATAGAGAGATCCTGTGTAGTGACCATTTTTAAGCTAATTTAGAAGATAGAACTTCAGGATCTTTGTCTCTGTTCAGCATCCTAAATAATTCTCTTTGCTTTCATTGCTATGGAGGCTTGTGTCTATGACAAAACACTGCAAAATCAATATTTGCCTAAGTAAGCATTAGCAGGTCTGGTCACTACAGGAACCCATAGTTCATTGTGTGAATTGCATTGACTCATTGATGAAGATCCATTTTTTTTCTCCTATCCTATTATGTTTGCATGAAATGTTGGCGTTTCTGTAGATCACTTTCTCCTTTTGGTCTTCCCTCAATGGAACATCCATTTAATTAAAGTGTTTCACTCAAAGCTGTAAGTTTTATACCCTCAGATCTAAAGAATGCTTTAAATACATTCTGCGGATACACACTGCTGAGACTTACCACTCAGGAGAAACTGTAGTGGCTAGGTTAGCCGCCTTACCCGCATGGTTTGCCCAATCCAGTGCATGAAGACTTCCCATGTAATTGCTTGCAGGAAATCCCCACTGCATCTTAAATGGCAGTCTAGATGTGCAGAGCCATTTCTTCCTATGAATAGCGAAGTGCATGTTTGCTGCACATCTATTACATATGAGGCAAAGCATGCCATAAATTCAAATGATTACAATAGGCTATGAAGCATCCTTGCTATTTTTTAGTCAATATGGTTACTAGGTTTCACTGATATTTTTCCTATGTGTATAGTTGGCAACCAGAACAAGAAAACATCATATTTTCTGTTTCATTCGCTGCCATTATTTTTTCATATTTGTTTGCAACTTTATAAATGGACGTGTATAAATATATCCTTCATTTATGTACATGTTATGAAGTGGAGTGTTGTTTATCCAAACAGATTTAACAGTAGCAAATGCATGTAGAAGTGATGCAAGAAATAAAAAATATATGCATAGATATATACACATACACATATATACACAGGCAGATATAGTATATATATACACTGCATACTGTATACAAATCTGTCGTTACATCAGAGGTATGGTTATATTACCATATTAAAACTTCCATGGAATTTATCCTAGAGCCCATAATGAATATCTGCCCTGCCCTGTTCTGTTATCTCAGACTAACAAATGTTTAGTTTGCCCATTTCTTTAACCAGACAAAAAATGAAACACTTCCACCCATGTCTGCAGTAGTCTGAACACACCTCATATCAACAAACATGCTAAAAGCAGTTTGTCTGGGTTTTATCTTTTTGTTCTAATGTACCATTTTGAAAAAAGCACTGTGGAAGTCAGTACTGTCCGGCTAAATGAGAAAGAAAGACAAGGAAGCTCATTCTGTATCCCAGCTGTGAATCCACAGACATGATTCATATGGACGAAAAAATAAATTTTCATATTTTCGAATACTGGTTGGAAAAAACACTTTGGGTGAAATCCTGGCCCACTGACCCCAATAGGAGTTTTGGTATAGGGCCAAGAATTGGGGCCAGAATTTCATCCTTTATTATTAAAATGAGACAAGCCATCAAAATTCCCACTCAGACAGGCCCATTGGGGTCAACTCAGTACTCAAGCCCCGGTTCAGCAAAGCACTTAAGCACACGTTAACTTGTTCAGCAAAGGAGTTAAACATGTGGCTGAGTCCCATTGACTTCAATGGGGTATAAGCACATGCTTAAAATTAAGCACCTGCTCAAATGTTTTGTTGAATCAGGGCATTAATAAACTGGAGGTTCACAAGTATATCTATGGGCAGAATTTGGCTTATTCAGTTCAGTGGAACTACTTATGTTACTGCTATTGCTCATGTGAATAAGGTGAACAAGATTTAGCCTCTGTGTTGCCATAAAAAGATCACTGTGAATATGTCGATACACACACACACACACAGAGGCAGAGAGAGAGAGAAAAAGAAATGTCATACAGTACTTTAATATGGAAATGTATGAATTAACTTATCCTAAAGAGCATGTGTATCTTTTTTATAAAGACAAATACTCTTTTCACCCATATGGGACAAAAAAAATTGTATCCCTACTTTATATTCATCCATTAGGATAATTGTATATGTTGGATTTATTTGAGATGATACAGTATATGACCCATATATAACTTAATATGTAAATGGTTCCTTATATATTAAAGTCCATACACATGAAATATGATATACTATCTGTGTATATGAAACACACATGCCCTTTCCACATGGGTAAACATGCCTGTAACTCAAGAAGAATTCTAAAAAGCTGGTTACTGGCTTTGAGAGGAAATTTTATATTCCTATTATCTATATTGTATCTTTGCATATGAGGGTCATTTTATCAACTAGCTTACGAGTTTGCTTTTGCTTTTCTTTTTTAAATCCTGTTTCCTAGACACTATGGGCTAGTTTCACAAAAGGACATAGGTGCCTAAATCCGAGAATCAGATTCGACTGGGGTTCAAAAACCCTCTGCTCAGCTGCCGCCTGTAGGTGCCAAAAAGCCTAAAAGCACTCAGCACCTAAATTTTTGCCGTAGATATTCCTTAGGCACCTATGTTTCTGCCTCTGAGCATGCACACTGCAGCCTTGTGCCAGTCATCCAGACACCTAAGCCCCAGTGTGATTCATGAACTGGGAAAGAGAGGTGTTCCTTCATCTACCTTGCTGTGGGGCCTGATCCGGTAAGGGCGCCTACAGAGGAGTTCCCAACAAAATGGCGGGGGGAGAAGCACAAGGACCTCCCTCATAACTTTAGCACAGTAGTTAGAGCACTCACCTGGGATGCTGGAGACACCCAATTCAAGTCCCTCCACCGCGTGATTTGGAGAAGGATTTGAACAGGCATCTGCCACCTCTCAGTTGGATGCCGTATCCACTGGGCTGTGCGATGTTTTGATGCAGGGCTGCCTCAGTCTCTCCTTTGGAAGCTGTTCCATTGTGGTAAGTCATTACAGAAAGGTACTGGCATAGGATCCTGGGTCTCCCAGCTCTTGGGTGAGTGCACCAACCACCAGGCTACAGACTCATTCTCATACTTTTCTTTGCTCTCTCTCTCTCTCTGGCCCAATGATCCTTTCCTTATTTATCCCCAATGGAACAGCTTCCAAAGGAGAGACTGAGAGAACTCCACATCAGAATATCCTCTAGCCCAGTGACTGGGTCGCTCACCTGAGATGGTAGATCCCTATTTCTCCATAAGGTGGAAGGGGAACTTGAACCCACATCCCAGGGGAGTGCTCTAACCACTGGGCTAAAAGTTGTAAATAGGGCTGTCGATTAATTGCAGTTAACTCACGCGATTAACTCAAACAAATGAATCACAATTAATCACACTGTTAAACAATAGAATACCAAGTGAAATTTATTAAATATTTTGGGATGTTTTTCTATAGTTTCAAATATATTGATTTCAATGACAACACAGAATAGAAAGTGCACAGTGCTCACTTTATATTATTATTACAAATATTTGCACTGTAAAAAGGATAAACAAAGACATAGTATTTTTCAGTTCACCGTATACAAGTATTGTAGTGCAATCTCTTTATTGTGAAAGTGCAACTTACAAATGTAGATTTTTTTTTGTTACATAGCTGCACTCAAAAAACAAAACAATGTAAAACTTTAGAGCCTACAAGTCCACTCAGTCCTACTGTTTGTCGCTACGACAAACAAGTTGGTTTACATTTATGGGCCATAATGCTGCCCACTTCTTATTTACAATGTCACCTGAAAGTGAGAACAGGCCTTCGCTTGGCACTTTTATAGCCGGCATTACAAGGTATTTACATGCCAGATATGATAAACATAAACCTCTACCCCGATAGAACGTGACCCGATATAACACGAATTAGGATATAACGCGGTAAAGCAGAGCTTTGGGGAGGCGGGGCTGTGCACTCCGGTGGATCAAAGCAAGTTCGATATAATGCAATTTCACCTATAACGCGGTAAGATTTTTTGGCTCCCGAGGACCGTTATATCGGGGTAGAGGTGTATGAATCACAGTCAATGTCATGGTAATCAGTCTCCTGGGAGTGACCCCTTTAGTGGGCCAGGACCCACAAAGTTCCACAGGGGCAGGCCCCTGGCCTCCAAGCCTGGCCCGTCAGCACCAGAGATTCCTGTCTCTCTCTGTGACTGCCTGCAGCAAATCCAGCCAAGCCACATTTCTGTCGGAGGCTTGAACTAGGTCCCTCTAAACCACAATGCTCTAAGGGAGTATTTACAGTGAGTTGGCAGCCTTTTCAAAGCAATGTAACCATTTACTAGGCACCTGGCCCACAGACTATGAAAGTCCTTTGGTTACCATAGAGAAATTAAGGTTAAAGCATAGTCCATGCTGGTTAGCCAAGGCCCCTGGCCAAGCTGTAATGAACCCCATGTTCGGGCTCTGCCTCTCTCACTCTCAATCTGACCCCCTTAGTCAGTTCCCAGGTGAGAAAGCCCAGACTCCTTCCAGAAGCCAACCCTTTATCCCCCAACCTCATACCTTCCAGTCCTTTGCTCTCAAGCTGGGGGTCTTTGCTCAGCTTCCCTGCTGAGAGGTGGGGAAATCCATCTCCCTCTGGGTTCTTGTTTGCTAGGTGTCAATGTTCTGGTGACTGGGTTCTCCATTGTTGTCTTGGATTTTCCATTGATGTGGGGTTGGCTTCGGACTGCCTTTTTTAATGACTCATTCAGAATCAGGTAGCTAGGCCACGTGCATTGCTATGTCTCTTACCTGCCCTGAGAGCAAACTTGGTCATTTTCCCCCCACTGGGTAGCCACGCAAAATATAGGGGAAACTGAGGCACACATAGGCATCATAAAAATATTACAGCAAATTCTCATTTTGTCACTGTGACTAAGCCCAGGAGAGCATTTTCAGCTGAGAATCACAAGCAGAGGGAGGTGCCTCCCTGCTGCCTGGACTTAAGTACTTACCCCCAAAAGAGGGCTGGCTTGGCACCTCCCAGTGTACACCTATACTACACACTACGCCTAAGCTCTGACACAGATTTGTGCACAAACCCCCCTTTCATCCACACAGAAAACAGTCTGCTTCAGAGCATCAGGCACTCAGGATCAAGGTTCTAGGACCCTACTGAGGGGACGGTCAGAGCCTGAGCATGGCTGGGACTTTGCAGTGTGGACGCAGCTCAAACCACAGACCCATGTGAGAATGTCTGCGTAGTGCAGTGTAGATGTATTAGCACAGCTATGAGGCCCGGGTCCAGCAATTGTAAGCCCAGGCCTACAATGCAGTGTGGACACTCAAGTGCATGCTGGGTAACTCCGAGCCTACAAGCCTGGGTCCCACAGACCCAGGTTTACAATGCAGCTTAGGCATATATCCCCAGTGGCTAGCTTAGGTGAGTGCTGGATTTTCTGAAGTCCATTCTGAGACACGTGTCTGTCCCCATGCGTTGTCTGCCTAACCCGGGCTTTGTGAATCCCAGTGACTTTTTAGGCACCTAAAAACGAGGCAGGGTGATGCTCACCATCACTACACGTAACTTTCGTTGCGACTCTAGCCCTGTGGCTCTGATTCTGGCAAACACTTAAGCACATCCTTGACTTTATGGAATTTAACCATGTGCTTAAGTGCTTTTCTGAATTGGGTCTCAGGGGACCTAGTTTCCCATTGCCTTGGGGCCTTGTGCAGTCATTTCTACCTGTGCAAAAGTGGGCCAAATTCTCTGCTGGCATAACTCCATTCAGTGGTGCTCTTAACAATCTGGTTTATCAGGTTTCCCAGACTCGTCCTAGAAACATTTAACAATAAATTCATTTATTTTCTCTGCTTAGCTCATATGTATATTGGTGGCCCAATTCTTCATTCCTTGGGTACCCCACTGAAGTTAATGGGAGCTCAGAGTGCACCCAGAATGCAGGGTCTAGTGTCCCTGAATATCAACCACCAGTAAATAGGTACCACTATGGTTCATAGATCATACGAACTTGTTTTACCAGCATGCCATAAAGTCGGATGTATCTCTGTTTTCAGACCAATAGTTTCACTATAAAATGATGTCACACTGCATTCATCTATAACTGCCCTATAAGGGCCTTTTCGCTGGATGCAAGGTGCATTATAGAGGAAGTATATTGCAATAGTACTGATGCTAAAGTCTATGTAGTGTAGCCACCATGATTGTGGGACTTGCTTCATTCACATTAAAATATATTCAGCACTGCAAATATGAGTGATTATCATCAAAATTAGACATTCACGCTAAATAACCTTCCCAATGATCATTATAAGTAATTTCCTGGGTTTTCAAGTTGAAAAGAAAAAAGTTAGAAACATTTAGTAATTCCCCGTGTTCTTGATTTTGTTTCTGTAGACTAGTTAAATGCTTTAGTGAGTGTGATATCTCCAATTTTATCCATTTGTATATCCACCCATTCATTACCTGCCTTGTGCAATTTGTCATCCTCCATTTGGTTCGGGCTCAACATTACCTGCGTGCTGCTCGTTCCATTTTAGATTGAGTTGCTCTAACTGTGACAGACCCGGACAGAACAAACAATGACTCAGTGTTTATTTTAATGATGCTTAAAACCCAAAGTTCTCCTTCCATTTTACTTGAGTGAAGGCCGGATTCATGAAAAAATATCTCAACCATTGAGAAGGGGGCACTGACTTCATTGTCAATGCCCTTTAAAATTTCAGGACTCTTTTTTTCAGAGTTCTCTCTTTGTTTTGCTAGCTTATTTGACCATATTTTCCCCCAAATATCATCACTTGTTAATTATCCTTGCCTCCTACAGGCAGAAGTGAGCAGTCAAAGGCAAACGAACAGAAAGTTCAGGCCTGTGGTTGTTGGGCCATGTTCTGCTTTCTATTATTCTGGTGTCAGTCCTCAGTAGTGCCACAGACTTCACTAGCGTTGCTCTGGTTTGACACCAATGTAAATTAAATCAGGATTGAACCTGGTTGGAGTTTTGAGAACCTCAGATAAAAGGTTTTCTAAAAGGGTGAAGTGTTGATTATGTATTAACCTTCATAATTTTATGTATTATTTCTTTTTGATTACTGCCCGTGTAACACACAGGAACCCAGTGTGAGCTGATATCCCTTTCTAGTGGCTGAACTATGTAAAAATGGTTGGCTCCTACTGCCTGACAATAGCAGCTTCAGCTTTTATATCCAGCGGTCCAGGTAGCATTCCAACAGATGACCCATCCAGGGGCATTGTTACATCCATATATTGAAAGCCATGTACCAAGTTATAAATGGGCAACTAAATTCTCACCATCTGTTTTAACTCTCCTTTTGTGGACTAAAGACAAGTATCTACTATTTAGAATCCTGCTTTGACTGGCACAATCCACGGCAGATCAGTTGGTGCCTGCATCATTCATATATTTTTTCATGAATCAGCTGTGGAACAGGAAGCCAAGAAATGCTTAGCACGATGAACAGCCAAGGTTTTTTCATCCATTGCATGGCAAACACAAGTAATATGGTGAAGATAGTGGGCCAGATTCTGCACTCAGTTGCCCAGGTATAACTGAGCACAGAATTGTCTCTAGAGTTCTAGAGATAGTAAATACACCTGTAGTGCAGAAATAATTACATTGAGGTGTCTAACTAAAATTCACTTTACTGTATGCATGACCAAAGTTACTATTAATGAGAGGTTTATTTATATATGAAATGGAATGTAATTATATCAGTACGATAGGTTAAAAAACCCAGGAGATGCATGAATCACTCATATGCTGGGTTGAGCCATAAGACTAAAATAGCACAAGCATTTCCATTAAGCTTTTTGCTTGTTCACTCATTGCAAAGGGCTAAAGCACATTTGATTGACATATATATATTTTTTGGCTCATGGATGCACAGTATACTTTTTTTGGTTTGTTTCTGCTTTTGCTTTTTTTAACCAACTCTTCATCCTGACTTTTGTATCATGCCTGTTGAAAACTCAAAAGAAAAAAATAAAACCACACATCTATCTAGCTAATTCAGGTCTACGTCATTCCTCCAATCAGCATCTTGCTGGAAAGAAAGGAGAAACATGGCATATACCATAGGTAGGTATGATTTTACATATGGTCCAATCTAAAGGGCTTAGGTTAGCGAATCACTGTCCTAAAGCAAGTGTTTTGGTAAACAACACTCCTCTGCAATTCACTGACAAAAAGTCACTGGAAATTCAATGATTCATTTTGCTACTGCTTTGTCTTGCTGCAAGTACTCAGATTAGCAGTGCCAGTTATTTCCAACAGGACCTTCCTGGCATAAACCCCAATTATAACGGGAAACTGCAGCTCCTTTGCTGAGCGGTCTGTCCATTGGCACGGCGCTTTAATTGCTTAAACACGGACATTATTAATTGGGGAAGGGAGGTGGAACTCCCACTAACACCAGGAATGCAGGGGTCTCTTAAGCAAAGGTTTATCCATCCCAACACTAGGAAAAGATTATAGAAACAGTGAACATTGGTTACTTGTCAGCACATGAGACAATGGGGTCCTAGTTCTCATTTCTAGAACAGCCAATAAGTATGTTGAAAATGGTTGCTCTATTTTTTTTAAAGACTAAATCTTACAAAAGTTGCCTAGTGGTCAAGGGTAAAATGCCTCCTTCACAAATATTGGGTGGTATCTGTTTCAAACACCATTAAACAGATGATTTTCTGTACCTCTGTACCACACTAGGAGTAATTAAGGTGAACCCCCTCCTGCCCCCAAAACTAATTGCAGAAAGCAGTGGACGTCTCTGGCCTGCCAGTGGGCTATCTGCATATGATACTTAGGTGGTCCCATTCCTATAGTCTCTGAAGCCTCACAATCTATAATGCATTTCTCCCCACAGCACTCCTATGCTCTATATCCCCATTTAGCGCATGAGGAACTGAAAGACCAAGTGTCTTGCTCAAAGTCACACACGGAGCCTCTGTTAGAGCAGATAATTGAACTTAGGTTTCCTGAGTCCCAGGTTAGCACCCTAACCACCCCATCCATCCTTCTTCTGTACATATCCCACTTGCATTATTTTAATAGTGATGGGAGGAGCAGGCCTAAAGCCACATCCATCTCGGATTTGGTTTTGCCATTTTATCGGTGACTTCCCAGTGCAGCATTCCATATGAGGGACAAAAGATTGGTAGTTGTCAGTGAGGTCAGTTTAAAGAAAATCCCATTAATTTCCAGTGAAACACAAACACTTTACTGTGCCTACACTGGTATCCTCTGATTTTGATATTGAAAATCACAGCAGCACCATTCACATGTCGGTAGTTACAAGGTCACCTGCAATGCATGAAATTTTAAGACTGTTCTGCTTGGGGTTTTTTTGCATAATTCGAGGCATGCCCTTTAGAACTCACTCAGCACAGGTGAGAGCCGTTATCATGTAGGCCAGTTGGGCTTTATTTTCTATTTTGAAGTAGCAATGGAAAATAAACAAAGTTTTTTTTCCTCTAAAGATTGCTACACGTGCACCCTGCTCCGATGTATTTGTACCAACAGTTCCATGATTTTGGCATGTGGCTGTGGAGAGGAAGGGGTATAATCACCAGGCAGGCTTTGTTATGAATGTGTTGGCTATTTTTGAAATTAAGAGAGCTGGTGATATCCCAGTAGATTCCGCTTGAAGCCATTACATTCTGTTGGGTCATTTTGATACTTCTCTGATTATTGATTAGCCCAATCTTTTCCATATGCCACAGTTTTCTGAGATGGTATTTTGATATGTGGATTTAGTGCAGCAGGAGTGCAAGGTTCCCCGGGCACTCGCTGTCCCACCTTTGCCAGGGCTAGTGTGTCAAGCCATGAACTGAAGGACACAATGGCTAGGACAAAATGGCAAGGTTATTCTTGGATTTTTTGGGGTGGGGAGAGGGAGGGATTTTGAGTTATGTTTTCAAAGTGATCCCCCACTCCTTTTTTCTTGGCGTCGCTTGCTTAATGGGGCTGAATTAATCGGGTCTTCATGCTGCAGTTGTTCGCTGACTGCAGATAATTCTGACATCTCTTGATCTATGATGTGCTTTTAATTTCTTTCAAAGCTTGCAGCACAACACGCTATTCTGTCAAACTTCTGTCGCCATTTGCATTTAGGCTTCTATCATATGGAAAACGAAAACGGCATTAATTGCCAATAATGGCTCTTCTTTTTTTCTTATCCTTGATTTCTTCTGCCCTTTGTTTTGCAATTGACGCTCTTTGTGTCGAGTGTCTTAAGGATTGTTAATCGGTGCGCTGGACAAGCGTGTAGGCATTTCATGATGTATGGCTGTGTTGAGTAAGACTGTGGCGTGGAAAGGTGTTGGTGAACCTGTCTCTCATGAGACTAACATATCTAGAACATAAGAATGGCCATACCGGGTCAGACCAATGGTCCATCTAGCCCAGTATCCTGTCTTCCAACAGTGGCCAATGCCAGGTGCCCCAGAGGGAATGAACAGAACAGGTAATCATCTAACTGTGTGCATGAAAGGAACTGCGTGCTGGTGATTATACAGTTAGTTAAATTCTCTGGGCCAGATTCTTCCCTCATTGAGGAAGGGAACCTGCAAATTGCAAATCATATAAGTAGTTCCACTGAAGTAAATGGGACAGTTCGTATGAATAAGAGTCTGCAGTTGCAGGGCTGTGCACTTCATGCAGCAGCCCATTGGGTCACATTCTCTTCATTTCCACCCAAGTAATGCCATTGACAGTACTGGGTTGAAGAGGTGTAGCAAAGATCCCTTGGCCCATGGACTGCAGTGGGGAGTCACAAAGCGATGTCTCAGTCAATCTGATCATTATTAATAAAGCATATTAAATCCTTGTAAATCAGGAGTAACTCCGTTTAAGTCAATGGAGTTATGCCAGGGTACAACCGGTGTGAATGAAAGGATAATTGAGCGCACAGAGCCTGCCCTTAGCCTCTGTCAATTTGGCATAGGTCAATGGAGTTCTGCCAGTTTATACCAACTCTCCATCCGGTCCTCAGTGTCAAATGTTCACATACTCTCTCAACTTCCTGCTGTATGTTTTGTGCTTTCACTAATGGGAGATTGTGCACACTGATCTAGGAGTGCAAAATCTTGTTGGCATGTGCAAATGCTTGATTTTGTGGGAATTCAGTTCAGCAAAATTGATAGGCCAAATGTTCGGGGCCCCTTAGAAAATGCAACCATTAGTGTTAGACTTTCAGCGTATTCTGATTTGGGGCATTAACTGCTAGGTTTAAAAAAATGGTAGTGCCTCATTAATTAATTAAGAATTCCCTGATCTTCAGTGTGTGAATTTGGGCATGAGTGCTCTGCACATCAGGTCAGTACTCCTTTCTATAATTGCATTCAAACACACATAGGCTTCATCTAGTACAGTGTGTTTTTCATATTGTTCCATTACTGTCATGTCCTCTGCGGTTCAGAGGTTCAGTTCATTTATAACAGAATCACTCCATTATACATGACAATATACAACACTCCTTTGGATCACCGAGAACAATTCACTTGATTAAAATGGGATCACATGAAGCCATATAAGGCAAGCTCGAAATGATGTAACTTTGAAACGATAGCACATTTAGTAAGGAAGATTCTAGGCTTAAGTGTCCGCTCGCTGCTTCTTTCTGCTCCCAGCCTTCCTGGCCAAACAAGGGCTACCCTACAATATGCTCTCCCTTCCGCTAATTGATCTCCGAGTGAGACCCACTGCCTTCCTCAGGGCTGCCTGCCTGGCCTATCAATATGGACAACTCCAAAGATGATTCCAGGGTGTGGTTTATTGCTGACTAGGAGTGGTTTGGACCCAAATCCCATTTCATCCCAGCTGAGTGGGATTTGGGACTTCCAGACAAATGGTTCCACTGTGAGCCCATCTCCAAAAACAGAGAAACATGAGAGCTTCCATACTAGGTCAGACCATGGTCCATCTTGCCAGTATCCTGTCTCCAACAGTGGCCCATACCAGAACTTCAGGAGGAGTGTACAGAAAGGACGATTATAGAGTGATCCATCCCCTCTTCCACTCCTGCCTTCTTGTAGTCAGAGGCTCACAGTTGCCCCGAATATTAGGTTGCATCCCTTACTATCTGGGCTAATTGCCGTCAATGGGCCTATCCTCCATGAACTTATCCAGTTCTTTTTGAGCCCAGTTATTCTTTTGGTCATGACAATGTCCCATGGTGATAAGTTCCACAGGTTAGGTGTGCGTTCTGTGAAAAAGTACTTCCTCTTGTTTGTATTAAACCTGCTGCCTATTAATTTCAACAAGTGACCTTGGCTTTTGTATTGTGTGAAAGGGCAAATAGCACTTCCCTATTCACTCTTTCCACACCAGTCATGATTTTATAGACCTCTATCATATCCCCCCTTAGTCATCTCTTTTCTAAGATGAACAGTCCTAAGCCTTTTAGACTCTTCTCATACAGAAGCCGTTCCATACCCTTGACCATCTTTGTTGCCCTTCTCTGAAGCTTTGCCAGTTCCACTTTATTCTTTTTGAGATGGCAACCAGAAATGGACACAGTATTCAAGGTGTGGGTGCACCATAGGTTTATATAGCGGCATTATGACATTTTCTGTCTTATTTATTTCCCTTTTCTAATAGTTCCTAACATTCTGTTGCTGTGCTTTGAGTAGAAATTTTCAGAGAACTATCCACAGTGACTCCAAGATCTCTTTCTTGAGTGGTAACAGCTAAGTTAGACCCCATCACTGTATATGTATAGTTAGGATTATGTTTTCCAGTGTTTATTACTTTGCACTTATCAACATTGAAGTTCATCTGCCCAGTCACTCAGTTTTGTGAGATCCCTCTGTAATCCTCACAGTCTGCTTTGGAGTCTGGTGGCACCTTAAAGACTAACAGATTTATTTGGGCATAAGCTTCCAAAGAAGTGAGGTTTTTACTCACGAAAGCTTATGCCCAAATAAATCTGTTAGTCTTTAAGGTGCCACCAGACTCCTTGTTGTTTTTGTAGATACAGACTAACACGGCTACCCCCTGATACTAGTCTGCTTTGGATTTACTATTTTGAATAGTTTTGTATCATCTGCAAACTGACACTTCACTGTTCACCACCTTTTCCAGATCATTAACAAATATGTTGAACAGCACAATCCTGGTACAGCTCCTTTGAGGACTCTGCTGTTTGCCTCTCTTTATTGTGAAAATTTACCATTTATTTCTACCCATTGTTTCTTACCTTTTAATCAGTTACTGATCCCTGTGAGGACTTTCCCTCTTACCCCATGGCTACCTAGTTTCCTTAAGAGTCTTTGTTGAGGTACCTTGTCAATGGTTTCTGAAAATCCAAGTACACCATATTGACTGGATCAGCCTTATCCATGTGCTTGTTGACTCCCTCAAAGAATTCTAATAGATTGGTGAGGCATGACTTCCCTTTACAAAAGGTGTGTGGATGCTCCTCCAGAAAATCATGTGTATTTATGTGTCTGATAATTCTGTTCTTTACTGTAATTTCTACCAATTTTCTCCTTACTGAAATTAGGTTCACCGGCCTATAACGGCCAGGATCTCCTCTGGAGCCCTTTTTAAGAATTGGTTACAATAGTTATGCACCAGCCATCTGGTACAGAAACTGATTTCAGTGAATACAACTACAATTAGTAGTTCTGTCATTCCATGGTTGAGCTCTTTCAAAACTTTTGGGTGAACACCATCTGGTCCTGGTGACTTACGGGGGGATAGCTCAGTGGTTTGAGCATTGGCCTGCTAAACCCAGGGTTGTGAGTTCAATTCTTGAGGAGGCCACTTAGGGATCTGGGGCAAAAATCTGTTTGGGGAGTGGTCCTGCTTTGAGCAGGGGGTTGGACTAGATGACCTCCTGTGGTCCCTTCCAAGCTTGATATTCTATTACCATTTAATTTATCAGTTTGTTCTAAAACCGCTTCTATTGGCACATCGATTTGGGACAACACTTCAGATTTCTCACCCAGGAAGAATAACTCTGATGTGGGTATCTCCCCCACATCCTCTGCAGTGAACACTGATGCAAAGAATTCATTTAGATTCTCTGCAATGACTTTCTCTTCCTTAATTGCTTCTTTAATACCTTTGTCATCTAGTGGCCCCACTGCCTGTTTGGCAGGCTTCCCGCTTCTCATGTACTTTACAAAAAATCACTGTTATTTTTTTATGTCTTTAGCAAGTTACTTCTCAAATTCTTTCTTCCCCCAAAGGTTCCCTAGTTCCTAAACCTAAATCCCTCCTTCTGATACCGTCGCATCTACACATTTAGACCTTGCAATAATGCCTGTCTTACTGGCCCTGTGTATAGGACTGGAAGCATTTCAGAGAATGCTGCCATGGAGGTCCTGGACTTTAATCTCTTACCTAGCAGCCTAAATTGGGCCTCCAGGACATCTCTCCTACATTTCCCTATGTCACTGGTATCTACATGTACCACAACCAGTGGCTCCTTCTCAGCACTATATATAAGACTATTTAGAAGTCTCGTGAGATCCTCTACCTTCTTACCCAGCATGCAATTCACCAGTCATCACAAGAAGGGAGGTTCTTATCCATGAAAGCTTATGCTCCCAATACTTCTGTTAGTCTTAAAGGTTCCACAGGACCCTCTGTTGCTTCCAACTATCTATGTTTCTAATAACTGAATTCCCTGCTACTATTACCTGTCTCTTCCTAATAATTGCGGTTCTTGCCCCTGGAGGGATATCCTCAGTGTGGGTCCTAACTATGGGATCGATTCCCTCTGGTCCAGTTTGATGCAGTCCTGCCCTGAGAATTCCATCCTCCTCCACCGCACAGGGGCTGTCAGGAGGTGGGTCCGCTCTACTATGCCCCCAGAAGTCTCCCTTATGTACCTCTGTCTCCCTTTGTTCATCCAGTTCAACCACTCTGCCCTCAAGAGCCCATACTCAGTCTTTGAGGGCTGTGCTTTGCTTGCACCGCACCCCCATGAGGCAGGTAGCAGTACATGTTGCAATAAACTGGGGAGCCCCAAACATGCTGATGGACTTTTGCCTACATTTTTTTTTTATCTCTTGTGGCTTTTTTTATGTAGCCTTAGTTTAGGGTATGTGTGTTAGAGGCATTGGTTTGTTTGGCTTTTTTATTACTTTTCCTGGGGACTTGGTGCCTTTTGGATTCTTATCATCCCTCAGCCTCCTCCCTCAGCAGCCAAACTCTCCTTCCCTCAGTAGCTCACTCAGCCGCTTTGCTCTCGCACTTTGGCACAGGTTATCCTTGTCAAATAGCCAGCGTCAGTAGCAGTGGTATGCTGAACAGGGCCAGTAACTCTACGCCTGTGGAACAGTGCGGGGTGGCTTCCCCCAGGCAGCCAGAGCCCATGCGTCAACTTCTGCTTTTGGTTACCATGGGGTAAACCTGGAGTAACTTCTGCTTTTAGTTACACTGGTGTAAACTCCTTTAACTTCAGTGGGGCTAATCAGGATTTACACTCATGTAGTTTTAAGCAGCGTTGGGGGCCCCATGTCATCAGTACCATGGAAGCATTGGAAACAAAAATAGCCTCTTCCCAGGCATCTGGTCACATTAGCTGCCCTCTGCCCAGCAGCTGCATTGACTTTGACTTGGCAAGCCCATAGAAATACACAGCGCAAGCCATTCTCACACTCCTCAAGCTTAAAGACCAGAAACGAAGTTATCCACAGAAATTTTGAACTAAGAGTTCTCATAAGAAAGTTAGAAAGTTTGGAGCTGGCCGTGAGTCCCATTCCCCAGAACTCTTGCTCAGAAATCCAGCTGAGAGGCAGATTTCTCTTTGTGAAGTGCACAAAAACGTTTGTCTGTAAGGCAGAACCAACACAATACAGCTTACTCTCTGCCTGCATGGATTGGGTGGTGCATAGTTCTAACGGAAAAATAACGAGGAGTCCTTGTGGCACCTTAGAGACTAACACATTTATTTGGGCATCAGTTTTCGTGGGCTAAAACCCACTTCATCAGATGCATGAAGTGCATGAAGGACTCCTCGTTGTTTTGGCTGATACAGACTAACGTGGCTACCGCTCCGAAACCTGTCACCATGCAAGTTCTAGTATAGATTCCCTGAGTAGGACGGATGCTCAAACCTTGTATAGACTAAAGTTTTGCAGACATCACAAGTAATATTTTTCAAATGCAAAACTACTTCAGCTTTGCAAGCATTTCTTCCTGCTCCCTTAAACCCACACTTTTTGTAAGGGTGAGTTTGGATTTTCCTTGCTGCAGTGAATCCTGTGCTATTCAGTGGGAAAAGAAGAAACTCCAACACAAGCCTCTTCCAAAAAACTAAATAGATACAAGTAGGTGCTTAGAATATGAGATGTACCCTGTGTCTATTTTTCATTAGATAACTCCTCTGCTCCACTCATTTTTGCACAGGTTGTCTGCATTATCATCTCTGGCCTCCTTTCCGCTGTGTTTTCAGTCTCCTTTTCCCAAGCTTGTCTTCACTACGGCGCTAAATCAGCGCCGCTGTGATTGATGCAGCTGGGGCGATTTAGCACATCTGGTGAAGACGCTACATTGACAGGCGCGCACTCTCTTGTCATTGTAATTAATCCACCTCCATGAGAGGCAGAAGCTATATCAGCAGGAGCGCATCGCCCACCGACGTCACACAGTGTAGATACTGCGTTAAGTAGATGTGAGCTATGTCACCCGGGGGTGTGTGGTTTTTTCGCACCCCTGAGTGACATAACTTACATTGACGTAAGCAGTAGTGTAGACACGCCACCCGACCCCCCACCCCCAAAAGGATTTGCCCAGGAATTCTTAATAGCATCATTCTTAACTTGTATAAAGTTTCCTGTTTTTCACCTTTACAATCATGCATAAGCCAAATTCTCCCTCACTTACACCTGTGCAAATCTACTGAGTTAAGCACGACCTCTTCATCTCCATCTGCCTTGCTGCCACTGCTCCGTCCCATTCTAGTGAACGAACCTGAACTATCAGCATTCCTAAATCCACTGTCAATGTATTATCAAAGTGCTGATGCTATGCAAAATTAGAGCACAATACATTTTTATTAAACATTAAGAAATTGTTTGACCTCATGTGCTTTTCGCTCTGTTTAGAAAGGCAGTAGGTCAAATTAGATCAGGTAAAACTCTAGTAAGTATGTTTTAAGAGGAAATAATTGGGAATTTTTGAGAGCTTTTTTTTGAAAAAAAAATCCGGTTTTGTTTTAAGAAAAAGCCATTTTTTTTTTTAGTTTTTGCGTTCCTTTCTTTCCCTTTCCCCTTTTTTCAGTTATCAAAAAGGGAAAGGGGTAATGGATTTGGATACAACTGTACGGTATCCAAAAAAGCCACACAAACAATAGTGGTATAAAAGCTTCTAGCAGATCTACATTCTACGTATGTTTTGGTTTATCTTGTAGAACACAATAACAGGGATATAATTCTCTATTAAGTTCAGTAGGATAGTTGGAAAAAAAGAAAACTTGTGGAAAGGTTTTGCTGTTTTTTATGACGTTCTGCAGACCTTTTCCATAATTATCCCAACAACGTGTATTGCTCTTTCCTGGTTTTGCAGCAGCACTTGTCCATCAAATATTATTTCCAGAGCTGTGCTTTTTCCTGCTGATAATGTGAGTTTAGCAAACAAGCAGAATCGTGTTGGTTTCTTATCCACCAGAATGATATATATACACATACACAATGGACAATTAATCTGCCAACCGGAAAAGAAGTGTAGCTACAGCTCTGTCAGTCACAGGATATTAGAGAGACAATTGGTCCAATAAAAGATGTTATTTCTAAGTAAAAAAAGGAGTGACGTGATAAGGGAAACCATATCTCAAGCTTCAAAGAAGGTGCTACATGGAAACATGTCAGGAAGAATTAAATCTAGGCTTAAGATTTTCAAAAGTGGTTCAAAGGCAATTTTGGGGGTGTCAATTTTTGGATGCCAATTTGGAAACTGTAAAAGGCCAGATTTTCAGAAACTGCTGAGCACTGGCCCTCTGAAAATCAAACAGTGAGGTACCTCAAATCACTAGTCACTTTTGAAAATTTCCACACGTAAAAATAAGCTGACTGAATCTTCTAAAATTGTCTCCTGATTCCTCACTATGGATTTCAGTTGCCAAACAATGCACAATACAGCACAGTCAAAACAGACAAGGTACATGATGCAATGAACAGTTATACGCTGAGAAGTAATTTTCTAACAGTAACACCGTGCAGTTCTGTATTTACTCTCAGCCCTAAGCACAGTAAATGAGCTCTGCTTACAAGTCAAAGCATGATTATTTTTTTCTATCGGCTAGAACAATATGGGCCACGAGATCGAAAACTCCTGCTCTGTTCTCTCTGGCTCTTACATCATCACCAATAATATTCTGCAGTTGGAATGTAGCTGTCAAGGTTGTTGAAGGTGCAAAAAGAGAGAAGTGTCTTTACTAAGTGACTCAGCAGTTCTAACCGTGGTAATGAATATGGTCCAGCTACAAACTGTCATAAAAATTCCTTCCTTCCCATGCCACCTCCCTGGGCAAATGCCTGAGTAAATAAGTAGGCTTTGCAATCAAGAGAGCTGAGTTACGTCTGTGAGGTCACGTTGGGAAACAAATTGCAGTCATGTGGCCTCCCCTGGAAATGCTTTGTCACCAGGGCCGGCTCCAGGCACCAGCTTGGCAAGCTGGTGCTTGGGGCAGCCACTCCGGACAGGGGCGGCAGGTCCAGCTATTCGGCGGCAATTCGGCGGACGGTCCCTTACTCCCGCTCGGAGCGAAGGACCTTCCGCCGAATTGCCACCGCAGATCGCGATCGCGGCTTTTTTTTTTTTTTTTTTGTGGCTGCTTGGGGCGGCCAAAACCCTGGAGCCGGCCCTGTTTGCCACCTGACCCAAGAACTATAAATCTGTGGGCTGTTAGCTGGAGCACCTCAGATGGTTTTAACCACCAGAGGGTAAGAGAACAGATGAAAGGGTTGGAAGAGCATCAAGGATCCCCAAAAGCCCTGAATCCGGCCAGGGGAGAATTCTCCTGATGCAGGAAATGAGAAAGCCAGCGACTGTTGTCTGAAGACCTCCTCTCAAATATTCATCTAGGGAGCATGCTGTGGGAGGGAGGGGCAAATTTGGGGTGGAGTTGCAGCATTGCAGAGATTTGGGACAGTCCCCGGAGCCTGCCATAGATTAGCCTCCCAGATTTGTCTAATTCATACTGGGGGCTGCTCTGGACCCCAGAGTACCCCAGCAGCTGGAGAGCACCAAGGCGGCTTAAGCCATCTTCTTAGCCCCCTTGCCTCTTGGTCTGCAATTTCTGTGCTGCATCTCTTAGAAGTGCAGCATAGACAGCCCAGGGTGGATGAGGGGCCAGCTCCTCCACTTCAGGGGAGCGATGCTGATTTACGCCAGTGGAGAATGTGGTCTCTAAAACAGCCAGGACCCCAAATAATATATCATCTATACATCAAAACCAACCCCTTGGTTTTTTCCCCCAGAAGCAAACAAGAAGAGAGCACTGGTGTAACGGGGTCCCCGGGGAAGCCCCACTAAGCAATCACATTGGGCTTCTGGGGGCTCGTTCACGCCACCGATGTAATCTGGGGCAAAGTGAAAAGTCCACCTGCAGGTGGGTTGCAGCAACACAAAGCATTCGTAAGCCCTGCTCCCTGCCACACGCTGCTCACCCAGATTGGGCGGGGCTTGCTGGGGCAGGGTACTTGAGGCAACACATCCCCGGGACAGCCTTCATTGATGGAGACTCAGCCACAAGTTAAAGCTGTCTCCCCAGATAGACGCCCCAAGGGGAAGCAGTGACACAGAACCCACCTGTACACGCTGTATAAAGTTGTTACCCATTGGTTCCTTATAAATGTTTCCCCAACTTGCCCCAATACTACCTTTCTTGCCAGCAGTGAGCACGCCTCCCAGGCACACATGGGAGTGTAATGAGTCCCTCCTCTTCCATGGGGCATAGCCGGAATCTCAAGGAGAAGGTGTGGTACTGTCGATACTGAACACGGCTGCCGTTTTTACTTGTATACGCCTCTGAGCGTGAGCACACTGACAAAGCGTGAGATACGTCCCAATGAGCAGAGCCGGTCATGCACACAGTTTCCCAAGGAATTCCCATGGTTTAGAGGAAGCTAAACTGAAAAAAAAAAAAACATTGTTGTCCGTGACCACTTTCTAATAATGAATCACACGTGGTTGCAGAGTTACACATGCCTTTAATTTGGGGCTGGTCAGACAACAACACAGACTTACAGCAATTTCTGTTTTATAAATTGATACCACTATTTCATTGTTTTCCATAATACCTACGGTCTGTTTCAATTAAGTATATTGTTCTTTTATTCTCTGTGCAGTATCTGACAGCAAAGTCACATGTATTTTTTTTTTATGCATAAATGTTCTAATCACCTGCAGCCAGGTTGTTCCTCCTTTAACTTCTCTGTGAATCAATACACCACAATTGCCCGCGGCAGCTAATGCGTTTTATTTATGTTTTCGCTTTGATCAAAGAGCTGGTTTGCGCTGCATTTGCGTTTAGTTGCACCCACTTTCCATCTTTGTGCCATGTCTCGTGAAATGTGTTGAAACTGACCTACTTTGGCCTTTTCATGGTATTCTGAAAAAAATGCTAATCTTGTCATATTTAGCAGCTGCGTTCAGAAATGCTACTGTAAGCCCAAGAGGGCTAACCAGCACTCTTGCAAGATGTCAGAACTATCCACCATTACCCTGTAAGTGTACACAATCCCGTGACATTATTGTGTTTTTGTGAGGCATGTTGCAAATAAATGGTTTATATTAGCAGCGGGGCAGAAGGGAAACTGTTCATTATTTCTTGTTGCATGAGGATGACTTTGTTTTTGGTTTGTTTTTTGTCGTGTGCTTCTGCTGATACATCACAATCAAGAATGTTAAGCTTATTTGTTTGAAATGTGTCAGTTTATTGACCAATTTATGATTATGAATAGCAGAATTAGGGATTAATCCAGAGCCTTTGGAAGTCAGCGGGAGTGTTTTTTTATTGAGTTCAGTTGATTTTTGAATCAGTGTGTAATATACCCACAAAGTCTTTATGAAAACGTTTAACAAACCTGCCCATTTTTAAAGAAAAAGTTATTAATCATTATGTAGCAAGGGAGTGCTATGCACATTGGAAAGAAAGCACTTTGCCTGAAACGTTGCTAGGAAAATATAAATATGAAAAATATGGAGCAGATCCACAACTGGTATATATTGGTATACCTCGACTGAAGTCAATGGAGCCTCAGCAGTTTATGCCCGCTACGGATCTGGCCTAAAATGTATTTATGTGTACAGCCCAACTTTCACTGGAATTTCATGGTAAAGTCTTGTGATTTGAACCCTGTACTCTCAAAGATGGCCTGTCAAACTGATCTAAACACAATACAGCCTTTTGTCAAGATCAGGGAAATGTCCCTTCTTAATGGTTGCGCATTTTTTCCCTTTGCTTTCTAACCTATGCCATTTTAAGTCTGCAAATATATTTTTTTCTAGTTTAAAGACTGGATCTCTTCTCAGGTTACTTACAAAAAGAGAGCAGAGGAGCTGCCCCAAAAAGATTCAGCCAAAGAACTGATCCTGAATAAAAGCAAACAAAAGAAATAAAAAGTAGGAAAAGAAGAAGAAAATAATTGTTTAAAAAAAAAAAACGGCAAAAGGTATTTGCTTAGTCCAGAGACGGTAGTGATCTGAGAACACCATAGAAACTGGAATCCGCATTTCTGAGCTAAAATAATGTTTAAGGATGAAATTCACTATTTAATTCATAGGGAAATGGTGGACAGACCTAATGATGAGACTCTGCAGAGTGGTGAATTTAATTCAGAGCAGTTGAAAGGTGGCTGATTGACAGCTGAAGTCTTCTAGCTACCGTAATATAAACCCAGCACAGGCAGCGGGCAATGTTAGCTCTCCATATGCCATCCCTGTAACATACCTCCAGCGTGTTCATGAGGGCTGCTGTCTAGCTGTGACAGGTTAGTTTAGTATTCATGCCCATTCAGCTGGTAGGCTGAAGGCATTAAGGACTAGCATTCTTACTGGCATGGCAAACAAGAGCGATGTAACCAGCTGCCCTGTTCGGTTTCAGAAGAGGCCCTGCAGATCTAAGTGGTCTGTTTTCCAGCCAGGCAGAGATAGGCAGGCCATTGACTGAATCCTCTACATTTCAAAGCTGTGGAAATATACAGAAAATGTCTCCATCCAGGAGATTGCTGAGTTCCCAAACAACCCTACCCTCTCCATATCCACCCGTCTCAAATTTTGCCTTCATTGCTTGGTTTTTATTCAAACTTGCCAATGTCTCCAATAAATCGATGCTGATTTACTGAATTTTCCAAAATACAAACACAAGCAGTGGAGCATAAACCAGCCATTTAATTATACACCTCTACCCCGATATAACGCTGTCCTCGGGAGCCAAAAAATCTTACCATGTTATAGGTGAAACTGCATTATATTGAACTTGCTTTGATCCGCTGGAGTGCGCAGCCCCGCCCCCCCTGAGCACTGCTTTACTGCATTCTATCTGAATTCGTGTTATATCGGGTCGCGTTATATCGCAGTAGAGGTGTACCTGCAGCATCCCATTCCTCCATTACCTAGTGTACAAGTAGGTCCATAGTCCCTTATCCTCTTCTTTAAAATACAATTTTCTCATCCTGAGCTTCTTGTACATATTCCAAATTAAACTAGAAACCAGTTTTAGCCTTTTTTTTTCTTCAAAGGAGGGGGTCCAAAATAGCATAATAACTATTATAGAAATCTTTTTCTAAGATTACAGCTTCAGAAATCCTTTGGATCCATTGACAGCTTAACATAAGAATGACCACACTGGGTACGACCACTGGTCCATATAGCCCAGCATCCTGTCTTCCGCCAGTGGCCAGTGCCAGCTGCTTCAGAGGAAGTGAACAGACAAGGGCAGTTATCGAGTGATCCATCCCCTATCTTCTAGTCCCAGCTTCTAGCCATCAGAGGTTTAGGAACACCCAAAGCAGGGGGTTGCATCCCTGACCATCTTGCTAATAGCATTTACAGGCCTGTTCCCCCATGAGAATTTCTAATTCATTTTTTAACCCATTTATACATTTGGCCTTCACATCATCCCCAGGCAGTGAGTTCCGTGGGTTGACTGGGCATTGTGTGACGTACTCCCATATATTAGTTTTAAATTTGCTGCCTATCAATTTAATTGGGTAACCCCTGGTTCTTGTGTTAGGTGAAGGATAAATAACACTTACCTTGTCCATCCCATTCATTATTTTGTAGACCTCTATCAAATCCCGTCTTAATCATCTCTTTTCTAAGCTGATCAGTCCCAGGTTTTTTTTAATCTCTCCTCATATGGAAGCTGTTTCATATCCCTAATCATTTTTGTTGCCCTTCTCGTTAACTTTTCCAATTCTAGTATATCATTTTTGAGATGGGGTGACTTGAACTGCACATAGTTGGATGATTTAGTTGGGGTTGGTCCTGCTTTGAGCAGGGGGTTGGATTAGATGACCTCCTGAGGTCCCTTCCAACCCTGATATGCTATGATTCTATGACCGTATTCACGGTGTGGGCATCCCATGGATTTACATTAAGATCTTTTTGCTTTTATTATCTGTCCCTTTCTAATTGGTTCCTAACATTCTGTTAGCGCTTTTCTGTTAGCCTAGTCCCTGCCCCATAGGCACCAGCTCCGTGGGTGCTCCAGGGCTGGAGCACCCCTGGGGAAAAATGGTGGGTGCTGAACACCCACCGGCAGGCCCCCAATCAGCAACCGCCCAGCATCTCCCTTCCGCCAGCGGGCCCTGCGGATCAGTGCCTCCCCATGCCGCCCTGTTTCGCGGTGCCCTGGAGGGAGGAGCAAAGACACGGTGTGCTCGGGGGAAGGGACGGTACTGGGCGGGAAGACGCGGGGTGGGGATGGGGCAGAGCTGGGGATCAAGCACCTCCCGGCACTTTGAAAAGTCGCCGCCTGTGCCCTGCCCCCTCCCACGCTCACCCCGCCCCCCCCCACCGCTGCTCACCATGTCCCTTCTCTCCTCCACCCACCCCCTGCGAGGCTGCCCGCCATGTCTCTCCCCTCCTTCAGCCTCCTCCCCCGCGAGACACCCCACATCCCTCCTCTCCTCCACCCCATCCCGTGAGACCCCCCCACCTGCCATTTACTACATCCCTCGTCTCCCCCAGTCCCACGAGACACCCTGCCCTCTGCTCACCATGTCTTTCTTCACCTTCCTGCCCCCCACCCGCCGCATCCCTCCTCACCTCCCCCACCTCACAGTGCGTCCTTCCTCAGGCCCCATCCTGTCAGACACCCCCCTCCCCGCCTGCTGCTTGCCGCGGCCCTCCTCGCTGCTCGCTCCAGCACATCTCTGGGGGCAAGGGAGTGAGGAGGGACACGGTGAGCAGTGGGGGGTCTCGTGGGGGTGGAGGAAAGGAGGGAAGCGGCGAGTGGCAGGTGGGGGATCTGGTGAGGGCGGGGAGTGAGGAGGGACTTGGTGAGTGGCGGGCAAGGGGGGGTGTCAGGGTGGGGCATGAGAAGGGACGCAGCGAGTGGTAAGGACCTCAGGAGATGGGGGCATGGAGTGGAGGAGAGGAAGGATTCACTCACCAGGCAGTGGTGGGAGGTCGGGGCCTCAGGAAAGGGACGGAGCTGGGAGGAGACGAGGTGAAGTGCAGGGCCTAGAAGTCCAGCAGCGTGTCGGCGGCAGCTGTGCCACGGTCGGCTAAGCCTCCGCTGGCCTATTATATCCACCACCCATGATATCCACGATGACTCCAAGATCTCTTGTTTGAGTAGTAACAGCTAATTTAGTCCCCATCATTTTGTATGTGTGGCTGGGATAATTTTTTTCCAATGTGCATTACTTTGCATTTATCAACGTTGAATTTCATCTACCATTTTGTTGCCCAATCACCCACTCTTGTGAGATCCCTTTGTAACTCTTTGCAGTCTGCTTTGGACTTAACTATCTTGAGTAATTTTGTATCATCTGCAAATTTTGCGCCTCACTTCTTCCAGCTCATTTATGAATGTGTTGAACAGCACTGGTCCCAGTAGGGATCCTTGGCGGGCCCCGAAAGTTTTATAAGAAAGTCATCAAGAGAAGAGAACCAGGGACTCAGCAATAGGCCTCAATCAGTCTGTTCATAAATTGGAATAGTTGTCAATGTTGTCTCAATCTTAATATGCACAGAGTAGCATTACCTTAATCTTATATATATGACAAGGGTGTAGTTCTGTTAGGTGGCCTCATGACCAGACTGGCACAAGCAGGCATAGTCCTGGGAACCATGACACAGACACAACTTCAGTAAGCAGAAAACATCTAGAGGAGAAGAGAGAGGCAGCTTTCAGCCTTCAGCTGCTGTTTTTTTCATGATTCCCTCTTTCCCAGAAGCAGGAAGAACAGATAAACCCCAGAGCTTCCTCACAGAATCCGTTCCAGAGTCATGGCCCTCCTCCCTTTGGGGGCTGTCTATGTTCCTGACAAGGAACGCTCACTCGCCAAGCCTTCACAATCTCTCTCTCACCACTCTATCTGCCAGGATTTCTAAGTCACAAGATGGTGTCTGTGTTGAATCTTATTAATTAAAGATGGAAAAAAACGTTTAGGACAGCGCGCCCTCCCTACTGGCAGTTGTTTCCTAAGGTGTGGTTCACTAATGCTTTATCTGTAATGATTTTCTTGGTTTTTTTATTAACCCATAGAGTCTGGGATTTTCAGCAATGTCTAAGCGAGTTGGGAGTTGGCTGCCTCCCTCCCTTAAGTGCTTTTGAAAAATTCCTGGTTAATTTTCCTGGTAATGTTTGTTTTGAATCTGTGGGTCTGTTCAGTACCTAAGCAATTATTTCAGTCAGAAAAAAAAACTCTTAGAAAGCTTCTCAAGACAAACTTTTCTGGAGTTATGATCTGCTTCTTAGAAGAACTGCACCACAACTATAAGGCATTTCTCCAAGTTCTACCTACCTATACATTCAACTTAGACAATCTGTAATAGTGCCACCTTGTGACTAACAAGAATGTTATTGTCGAATCCACCCCTAAGCAATGGTGAGACAATTCTGCATTGTATTAGCTCTCGTGGTCCATATGGTCTTCTTATTTATATTCTGGCTTAATAATCATATTATTAATTTCAATCTTTTACTCCTAGTTCTTACCCTCTTGTATCACTCTACATAATTTCTCTATATCCATGTCTTTACCTACTTCAGATACTTATAGACCGTTATCATTCCCCTATCCACCTATCCACCCAACCCCACTTAGTCATTGTTATGCATATTTGGTTATTTTGGTTGGAATTTTCAAAGCCATATAAGGCATTACCTTTAGACTTAAATTTATGATTAGAAATTAATGGTCATTTAAATATTTTGATAGCTTTGAAAACCTCTCTATTATTTCCTTAGAACTCAGTTTCAGATCACAGCACACACACACAAAATCTCTGTTTTTCTCAAATTAAGGTGTTTATTTTCCCAACCACACATACATACTTTTGATTAAAACAAAGACCAATCATGTGTTTTAAAATCTTGTTTAAAATGTAAAATATTAATAGGGTAGAATATTCAATACAAATCACTGGAACGGGGACTAAATTAATCTAACATAGTTGATCTTTTCCATTTTTGATTCATGCAGACCTATGCCCCCAGCAATGCAAATGGGCTTCAGCAACCTCTCTCCAAACAAGCCCATTAGTGCAAATGAAAGATTCCTTATAGAAGACAAAGTTATGTAATTTTCCTCTTTGTTATTTCTTCCCTTCTATTGTAAATGTATCTCACTTAGGGCATTAGAATTCAGGTTGGTTGAGGCAACCTCATCAATCAGGAGACGAAGAAAAAGAAAAGGAAAAAATGAATCCATGTTTTTTTTCACAATAAAACTCCATTGCTACTCTGACTCCCGGTCATACTATAAAAGCGAGAGAACCCATCCCTGAAACTGTGATAATAAAGTCTCTCATTTTTAAGGCTTTCATTGAAGACAGCCCTCAAAACAATAGATGTTCTGCCTTGTTCATTGTCTAACAGGGCATTTTAGCTAACTCTGGTATTTTTAGGGGTGTTTGACTGTAGCCAGGAGTTTAGTCGCATTTCTTAGAGGCTGTGTCCCTTCCAAACAGCCAAGTAATGTTTGGTTGGCTAGCTAGTGTTTCTGCAACTTCAGTAGCATGTCTATTAAGTTCTGTAGCCATGAACGTAAATGGAGGCAGTACGTTGTTACAGTCTTGCTTCCATCACTGCTTCTGCTTTCATTTTTCTTTCCTGCTGCTGCTCCCGATAAAATAACAGGAATCATCACTTCATCCTCAACAGACTCTTTCTGCCCGTTGCAGGGTGAACACCCACCATCGTGTTGCCAAGCCTTCTCATTCAGAAACAGCTATAGAGCGCTGCAAAAATTGCACCTGGATACAAATTTCTGCTCAATCCAGGGGATGTTCAGAACTGGTTTGGTATTATAGCGATAGGGCCAGCTGTGAAATTGAGATTTGTGTGCAAACTTCCCCAAGTTCATGGGTATTGAGATCCCAGGTTTTGGTTGTGACCCATCTGCAGATGTGATAGCTGGCTGCCAATACTGGATAACATCTACGGATAGTTTTCGTTTCATCAGTTGTTTTAATTTTGTGTTTGTTGGCTTTTGGTTTCCTCGCCAGCAGTTTTGTTACATACAAGATCTGCACCGTATATAAATTCTAGGGATCTCAGTTCCTTAAAGATGGAGGTTGTTAATGCCCTTCTCCAATGTCCTTTTGTGACATGGCCAGTCTGTTGCACCAGATACTTCAAGTTGTCTTTCATCTAGGCTTGCTCGTTCATTTCTGTTGGTTTTTTTTCCCTTTGTGCAATATGAAGCATTGATCCATCACATTGCAAAGTTCATTTGTTAGTTCATGTGTTTTCTCGATAGCAGTAATGGAAGCACAATTATGAAAGCACATGACCTCATTTTTTAAGAGTGAGGAAACTTGTTCTGTTTAAAGCATGATTTTATTTAGTATTTCAAAAAGTCTCATCAACCAGCTTAGAGCCTTTGTTTTAACATCCTGGTTCAGGAATAGTATGCTTCAGTCAGATGAGACAGACTCCTTAACAACATCTAATTCTTTTATACCCATTACAATCTCCTTCTAACTTGTTATGAGCCAATTTTTGATCTATAAATCTGTGTGTGTATAAAACAGTGATCACTGTGCATGTATTTCCTTCCAGGTTTTCACAGGGTTAATTAAAGACAGTATCCTCCAATCCTGAGATGGCATTGCAGTTATAGATTCTAAGATTTTAAAGCCAATAGGGACCATTTTGATCAACTAATCACACCTCTGATTAGCGCAGGTCATAGAAATTCACCCAGGCATTCCTGCAGTGAACCCAGTAACTTGTGGCTGAATTAGAGCATGTCATTTCCATCCATTGTGAAACAATGTACTTCCCATTCAAGCTGGGTTTTTTTAAAACATCTGGTCTAAAGTGATGGATTTTGGAGAGAGGTATCTCCTTGTCTAGGCTTGATCTCTTCTCATTTCATGGCGAGCTTAAATATTGTAGTATCAAATGGGTTTTTAAGATTCTGTTAGCCTGCTCTCTCTTCTTCTAGTGCTTCTGTCACTTCTCTTATCCTCTATGATATTTTTGAAGTCCATAAATGCTGCATACTGCAGTTTATGATAGATAGATACCGATCTCATAGAACTAGAAGGGACCCTGAAAGGTCATTGAGTCCAACCTGCTGCCTTCACTAGCAGGACCAAGGACTGATTTTTGCCCCAGATTCTTAAGTGGCCCCCTCAAGGATTGAGTTCATAACCCTGGGTTTAGCAGGCTAATGCTCAAACCACTGAGCTATACTTCCCCCCCTTAAATGTTTAGCAGCCTCCTCATTAACTTGATCCATTGTAGTGAATTGACTGCTGAATCCTGTATACTCTCACAGCCTGTTGACGACCCGTACTTTGGCTGGTTCAAGCCGTGTCAGACAAAGGGGAATGCTGCAGAGGATGGGGAGGGGATACTGCCAAGAATACTGCCAGCAATGAGCCAGTGTCAAATTTTCACGGTGGCATTCGGTATAGCCATGTCAGCACTGCCTATGAAATAATTGCGGGGAGTTCTTCCAGAGCTCGGCCAGGGCCTCTTTCTTTCTCTGTTCCCACCCGTATGCCAGCTCGTTTTAAGGGAAATGTACATATGTCCCCATCAGACGTCTCTCAGCCACGCATCTTTCTACTGGAGGAAATTAACTTTTGCAATCCAGAAGTTATTCTTTGTGACCGCTACATCCGCTTTGTTTGCAGATAGGCATTCAGTTGTCTTATTCCTTTTGTGTGCTTACCCATAAAAATTCACCTTGTATTGTAGCTGAAAGCAAGAGATGGTTTTTCATGGTGGCAAGCTGCCTCACCCAGCATAGGCTTGCTTAATTAGGGCTTGAGTGATGCATAGACATTGTGCTGGCCCTCTCTGTAGCGTGAATTTCATCCAGATAAAATCAATTGCTCATGAGTACATCTTTAGTTCCCAGTATTCTTGTCTAGACCCACTGGGCTCGATTTTCCTCTCACACTATTTTACATTGGTGCAACATAGTTGACTTCAATGGAGTTACACATGATTTCCACCAGTGTAAATGAAAGCAAACTCAGGCCCCTGAACAGTAGAGTCATGATTGCATAATACAATGGAGACCTCTTCTCTGTCAAGAAGAGGTGAACACACAGAGAGGAGATTCTGGGTGCTGCATATAAAGAAGGCAATCAGGTGGTGCTATTGTTCTTTATTTTATTTGTATTATGGTAGCACTCAGAGACCACTGCTAAGATCAAAGCCCCATTGTGTTTGGTACTCTACATATCCCTAGTAAGAGACAGTCCCTATCCAGAAGAACATGCAAGCAAAATAAGAGAATACGATAGTCCACAGTTCTAAACTATTGATACATATTCATACTCAGACTGTACCAAGTGTCAGAAAATGGGGGCAGAATAAAATGTGGGTAAAATCAGGGGATGGGAACAAACGGGCAAATTTTATATATATTCTTTTTATTTATTATTATTTTTGGCAAATGGGACACCACAAAAAGTGAATCAAAGCTCAAGTTGTCCCTGCAAAGATATATTAACATTCTTTCAATTTGTCGTAACAGGAGGCTGGCCCGCTCCACTCTGCTGCTTATCCCCTTGTTTGGAATTCACTACACAGTGTTTGCCTTTTCTCCTGAAAATGTCAGTAAACGGGAGAGACTAGTGTTTGAATTGGGACTGGGATCTTTCCAGGTGATTATACCATGAATTCTGCTTTTTTGAAAGAAAGAAAGAACTCTGTATTTGTTATGACTGCTGTGCATGGATCTGTCTTTGACTATGTGTTCATTCACTTACTGTATGTGCTTTGTAGACTAGCAGTTCTTCCCCCCCCCCCCTGCTATTTTCTATCAGTTCCTAGAGGATTTTAATTTAAGGTCCTTTCTCTCCTGTTTATCCAGGGCTTTGTCGTTGCTGTTCTCTACTGTTTCTTGAATGGGGAGGTAAGATTTTTGATATTTTTACCTGTTCTCCCTCTGCCCCATCTGTTTAGCATGACATTTGCTTGTGATCACACCTTCAAACCCACCTCTAGGGTGACCAGACAGCAAGTGTGAAAAATCGGGACAGGGGGTGGGGAGTAATAGGAGCCTATATAAGAAAAAGACCCAAAAATCAGGACTGTCCCTATCAAATCGAGACATCTGGTCACCCTACCCACCTCTCAGCTGTAATTCATTAGCTATCTACTCCTTGACTGCATCCAAATTTCAGACTGCCTTCACCAGAGCAGGAAGCATCGTCTTTTAGTCAACGCACTGGGCTGGCAGCCAGATAGTTCTGGGTTCTGTTCCTGCCTTTGCCTCTCGCTTACTCTGTAACTGCTCAGAAAGTCCCTGGGGACTCCTACTACCAGTGCAGGATTGGGTTCTTAATATCCTTATGTTACAAGGTAGCCGTAAAATGGGAATAATAATAATAATAAATTCCATACTTTACCTAGGTGATTTGGAGCTATTTTTATTACTGCTTGTAAAATGATTTGAGATCCTTGAATGGAAATAGGGATTTTGCCTCTAAAGATGCAACACAATATTTAATATTTATTTCCGATATTTTGCTGGGCGTAATATGTGCAGTTTCTTTACATTTTGTTAAATAACTTAGTCCTATTTTAAAGGGCACTTTCTCAACTTTGTCCTGTGGCACAGTGAGTGGAGAGGAATGAATTGCATTCATGGCCATGGCATTTATGAGTCTTGCCTTTCAGATCCTGTAGATTTGATCCTAGGTTTGGCAGTTACTTTGTTTGTTATTAACCCACATTGGTCTCTGGGGTTTGCAGTCATTGTGGTTTTCCATATGAGTGCCATTTACTATGGATGTGGGGGGGAAGGGAATTAAAAATATAAGGCCAAATCCTCATATGGTTTAAATCAGCTTTTCTCAGTGGAGTGATGCTGATTTACATGATCTGATCTGGCCCTATGATGAAAGGCTGCTTGGGGGGGAAATGATATATATCCATAACTGGCCTTGACAAGGCACTGCTTACAGGGAAGTTTTAGGCAGTGTTCTGCACTTTTTTACATAGGCAAATCTACAGTAATTGGGCATGTCTGAAATCCCATTTCCATGCAATAAAACTATGCTCTAACTTTGTGCATCTCAGTCATGAATTAAGAGTGAGGGATATATTGTCTAGTTGATGTGCAGCATCCTAATAATGCTTAGCATTTATAACGAGCTTTCCATCATTACAGTTCCTAAAGTAGTGAGTTTCCCTTAGATAGAGGATTAGTTGCTAAGTTGTATTTACATCCCCATTGCAATTAGTGCCACATTAGGTGAGTGTACCCTACTGTGTACATGTCATAAATACACCCAGTAAGTTCAGCGGGTGTCATGTGGTTAACAAAGAAGAGTTAAACCTAATTACCGTATTTTCCGGCGTATAAGACGACTGGGCGTATAAGACGACCCCCAACTTTTCCAGTTAAAATATAGAGTTTGGGATATACTCGCCGTATAAGACTACCCCTCTTCCAACGCACACCAAAAAAAAATTAAAAAAACATCAGATTTGATTTCAATATGGTAATTTTAATTCAAATGCTTATGACATGCAGGTACTTAGCAGGAAAACTGTCACTTATAAACATAAGGCTGTTTGTCATCAAACATGTAAACATAAAACAGTGCAAGTGGATTAAACTTTTCCTAATTCACTCTAAAGCTGAAAGGAAGGATAAGACAATAAACCCATGGGAGCTGCCATGCTGTTTGTTTTCTAAGCTGTCAACCAAACTGGAACTGATGATGATAGGAGGAAGATAACAAACAAGAGAGAGAGAGCAAGTGCCGGGCAAGTCCCTGGCGAGTTAGCAACGCCCATCATAACTGCAAGCTACGGTATTTTTACAGGTTTTGCTGGCGTGACAGTTTCCCTTTAAAAGCCTTCAAAATCCTCCTGTTCGTCATCTGATATCATAAGTACATCAATGACATCTTGTGATACATTTGTAAGGCAGTCATCGTATGGATCGAATTCCGTATCAGATGGTGTGGTCTCAGCTTCGGCTTCCTCTTCATCTTGCCACAAGTAGTCGTCCTCCATACCATCTAATGAATTTGATATGCCACACTTCTTGAAAGACTTGATTACTGTTTCTGCATCAATATCATTCCAGGCTTTTATGACAAACTTGCACAAAACATCCAACTGTGGAGCACGCATGTTTCCTCCTTTTGTGAATGACTTTTCGCCGCTAACCATCCATTCATTCCACTGTTCTTGAATGCGATCTTTAAATGGCTTGTTTAGGCACACATCCAGTGGCTGTACCAACGATGTCAATCCTGCAGGAATAACTGCCGCATCTGTGTTTAGTCTTGCACATATCCCACACCAGTAGACTACATTTTTGAATAAGTCCACCTGGTCGCCTGCTCCATACATTATCAAGCCATAGCTTTACCCCTTCTTCATCCAGCCAGCCTTTTTCATTCACATGTACAAAACAACCAACAGGGAACTTGAATTTCGGCATTGTTTTTCTTTTAAAAATAATCATTGGTCTCAGTTTGGCACCATCAGCTGTGCATCCTAGTACCACTGTAAAACTGGACTTCTCATGTCCTGTTGTTTTAATTAAAATTGTTTTTTCACCTTTTTGATGGACAGTTTTATTTCCAACCATATCAAAATTCATTGGAGTTTCATCCATATTTCCAATACTACTTAACGCATAGCCATGTTTAGTGCGCTGTTGTATTACGTATCGATGGAAACTATTTACTTTGCTATCAAGATCTGCAGGTAATTTTGGGGCGATTTTCATCTTTTGCCTCAGTACCATATTATGCCTTCCCATGAATCTAGTACACCAGGATACAGTGGCCTTAAATCTGTTGCTGTGATCTGGGTTAGATTTGGCCCACTGAAGTGCAAACAAATGTATTTTATTTCGTGTCACTACATAACCGTTTTGGCGATGCTCATTCACCATGTCTGCTACATGTTTTTCGAGTTCTGGCCAATGTGGAGTGCCTCTTCTTAATACACACTTACCCCTTGGCATACTCTTTAATGCTTTTTCATTTGCTTTCCAGTCCCGAACCATCTTTTCTGTTACTCCATATTGTCTTGCAGCAGCGCAGTTATTATGTTCCATGGCAAAGTTTACAACTTTAAGTTTGAAACTGGCTTCATATTTCTTTCTTCTTGCCGGTGGAGCCATGATGGGGTTTTGACTGTTGGACATTTGTATACTGTACTGTATGTACTGGTGCTATACTGTATGAACAGGTACAGATACTGGTGCTGTACTGTATGCGGTACCCAGTATACAACAACCACCCAATCACGGCAAGCGATGTACCTTACCGGCGATTGGCTGGTTGTTGTATACAAAGCCTGCTTGGATTGGTCAGCTCTCCCTGCCTACCCAGCCCTCCCTGTCTCCAAGACTATCAGAGCGGTAGCGCAAACACACCTCTTTCACCCGTCTGGCCCGCCCTTGTATCCTATTACCTCCTTCTCTGCCTCTCAGATCTCGCACATGCGCGCCTGCGCCGCTTCACTGCAGTCCTCTGGAGCGAGATCTGAGAGGCAGAGAAGGAGGTACAGTAATAGGATACAAGGGCGGGCCAGACGGGTGAAAGAGGCGTGTTTTTCTGGGCACAGTGCCGCTCTATCTCTTTTTTCCATACCCCGGGCGTCCCGGACGCTTGCAGCTTGCTCCGCCCTTCACTTACACCTTCCCGGTGAGGCGCCCCCTCACCTCGTCATCGGGCGGGGATGCGGCCGCGGCCGTTTTTGAGCTCCCCCCACCATATGCAGCGACCGCAGATTCTCCAGTCCGGCTCGGAAGTTTCAGCACCCGCCCTATAAGACGACACCTGGCGTATAAGACGACCCCCGACTTCTGAGAAGATTTTCCTGGGTTAAAAAGTAGTCTTATACGCCAGAAAATACAGTACTTGTTCATCTTCCAACTGTACCTGTCATAGCATGTCCTATTATTGTGCCGTTTAGGTGACATACCAGGATGATGCTAGAAAGGGTAGCATACACACTTTCATATCTAAGAATAATAATAAATGGAGATATCCTATCTCCTAGAACTAGAAAGGTCATTGAGTCCAGCCCCCTGCCTTCACTAGCAGGACCAAGTACTGATTTTGCCCCAGATCCCTAAGTGGCCCCCTCAAGGATTGAGCTCACAACCCTGGCTTTAGCAGGCCAATGCACAAACCACTGAGCTATCCCTCTACCTGCTGTCACCCCTTTGTGGGGAAATGAGAGAGGAGAATGCAGGGTTTTCATTAGCCATACATCCACAAAAGGCGGATGGGGACAAGATGGGGATGAGATGTGTATGAAGCATATTCCATCTTGACTGGTTCGCCAAGGGCCCAATCCAAAGTCAATGCCAATCAAAGGGGAAGTCTTTCTATTGACTTCACTGGGTGGGGTGGTTCATGCCCAAGGAAAGATTAACTCAATAAATGCCAAATGCAATAGAGAGCAAAAAAGGCAAGCATGATGATGCAGATTGTTTCCACTCATAAGGGAAAGACTCCGATCTGATCTGAGGATGGTGGGGCCACAAAGTTGCAGCCCATTGTTTCAGAACTGAAAAAAAAATATCACCGACCGTTTCATCCCTCTGCTCTGGATATGGGGGTGAAATCCTGGCCACACTGAAGTCAATAGCAAAGTTCAACAAGGTCAGGATTTCACCTGGAGTATCCAAGCTGACCACTAACTGCCTGGAGTTAGGAAGAAAGTACCCTTAAGGGCAGAGGAGTCCATACTTGTTCATTACACGATTTCATGGCTAAGCTTCTTCTAAAGTATCTGGTATTAGCCGCTGTCATAGACAGGATATTGACCAGAGTCATGACCCAGATACTATGGGAGTCGGTGGGCTTAGGAACATTATTAATGTTATTGTTGCATTTTTATTTATTATTTGTATTATCATAATGCCAAGCAATCCTAGTCATGGACCAGGACCCCACTTTGCTAGATGCTGTACAAACACAGAAAAACAAAACAGTCCTGTCCCCAAAGAGCTTACCATCTCAGTGTAAGACAAGAGACAACAGATGGGGGAGTACAAGAAATCAGCGAGACAGTAGTCAGCATGGTAGGCAGTGGACATGACAGGACCTCAATGCACCCCTGGTCTGATTCATGGTGGCAACTCATCTTCTCTGATGTCAGTGAGCATAGACTGAGTGTACAATAGGGTTGCATTGCATTTCCCCACTGCCTCCACCCCGTGCACATCTAGAATTCTCCCTAGAGTTCACTGAGGGGAGAAGTTCAAGACGGGTCTTAAACAAGCATTGTTTATTTTTGAAACTTGATTGTCTGTCAGCATGTACCCGAGCGGCTAAGTACATAAAAAAATGACCTTTTAAAGTTTCTCCCTAAAGGTGCAATCAGAAATAAAGAGAAAATGGAGGAGCTGGAAAGTCAACCGGTATTTTGCTGTGGATTTCAAACATCGCCATCCCTCTCTGGCGAGCAGCGGAGTGAACGGGGGGACACAACTCTCCATTCTGAGCAAGAGCAGCTCTCAGATTCGGATGTCCAGCATAAATGCGGAGAATCTAGTGACATGAGCAACTAAATAACCCCTCCCCCGAATAAAACCCAAGACACCCCTTTAAAAAGAAAAAAAAATCATAATTTTGGTGGTGTGGGTTTTCTTTTTTAACGATTATTATTATGATTTTTTTAATGTAAGATGTGTCCAAAAGCATGAAACAAAACATCCCTGGCGTTTTGCAGAGAAGAAAAAAAGGATATTTTTTTAACGATCATTGTAAATACACCACTAAGATCCATGCCATTGACAAAAAAAATCAATAAAACGCCAAGCCCACCCCCACACACCCATTTAGAGCATCTGCAAGTAATCCATTGTCAGCCAAGTGTATCAAGTGATTGCTGTGCAGTTGTGAACATTGGTTGCCAAACTGATATAAATCTGTCTGTGCATGGACTTCATTGTTGTTATTTTTGGGGTCTGGGTTTGTTTGTTTTTTCTAATCCAATGCATCGTCACTATGCCTCATTCCCATCTTTGTTGTCTGAATATTCTCAGTCTCTTTGGAGTCTTAGGATATAGCTATAACGTTGGGATTAATAATGCCGGCCAGTTCACCAAGGACTCTGGAAATGGATTTCATGGCTGGATTTGGTCAGAAGAACTCAGCGGACTTAGAACATCTGCTGTGACTGTGTGAGACAGCATACCTGGAGAGAGGAATCCATGCAGCAGAGATGGGATCTGCTATTTTAGGTTCTAGCTAAGCTGTGAATTTTCTAAGAGGGCCATCCATTTGAGAGAGATCTATATTTTTGGGGTTGATAGGTTGGAGTTTTGAGTAATGTGAACAAAGATTTCTCCCCCCATTTCCCCCCCACCCCACTAAGAGGCAAAGGTCAGTTCCAGGATTCTCGCTTCCTCTGAATTACACTGAAACTCCTGCATCAGTGTCTGATCATTGTACTGCGACTTGTAGTGGCATGACGTGTGTGTGTGACCTCTGCGACCAGGCTGGCATTGACAGTGTTACGCCTCAAGTTTGCGAGCACAAGAGACTCAACAGGGGTCCAACACGGTGGTGCAGGAAGATTAATGTCCTCAGTGTCTGTGGAGCACCTAAGCTGAACAATAAGATACTATGGAAGGGAATGATAAAGACTTTGGATGATTGACCATATCTGGCAGTTTCTTCTGTCATTGGATCTTTTGTTTGTTCACCAACAGATATCATTAATGCCAATGTCAGAGAGACAAAAGAAAACGTCCTTTCCAACTTTGCCTTGTAGTAGAGCCACGACTGGATACATATCTACTTCAGTCAAACATCAATGATGTCAATTATTTCTTGAGAGGTTTTATGTGATGCATAAAGGCTTTAAGGACTGTATTTGCTCTTATTTCTTTGTGGATTTATATGTGAGTGTATTAAAAAACAAAATGACATTTAAATATGATGGTTTGGACTCAAACTAACAACAACCAGGGAATTCAAAATTATGGTTAGCTCTTTGTTCTTAATTGAAATGAAAAAGAAAGTGGGGGGGAAGATATAGACACAAAATTTTCCTGTCGGCAGAGATTTTGATTTCACTGGGTTTTGTTAGTTTAGTTCAAAACTTATAATGCCATTTTAAATATAGTTTTTTTTTAAAAATAGTTTCCTTGTTTTTAAAAGGAAAAAGTAATGAAAAGTTATGAAAGAAGTATTAATTATAATACTTAACACTCAGTGCTTTATGGGACGTATTCTGCTCTTAGTTACAGCAGTGTAAATCTAAAATAATCCCAGTAGAGTTAGGGGTCAATCCTGCAATCCATTGATATGGATGGATCACTTAATGATTACCTGTTGTGTTCATTCCCTCTGAAGCACCTGGCATTGACCACCGTCGGAAGACAGAATACTGGGCCAGATGGACCTTTGGTCTGACCCGGTATGGCCGTTTTTATGTTCTTATGAAATAAATGAGAATGCTGCCCTGACTACAGTGGGTGCAGGAGCAGAATTTATTCCAGATTCACACCACTATAAGGGTAAAATTCACTCTTGTACAGAAGACCAGTAAAAGGACTATGTACGGCTTAAATGTACTTTGAGGTCTTAAGTGGGATTTATATGATGTACAGGCTTTTTGCCAGTCCTCTGCATGGGATTGACCCTAACCGAGAGTAGAATTTGGCCCCCTATGTTCCAGACGTTGTGCAAAAATTACGTAAGTACTTTTTAACTGATAGATTGGAAACTTTTCTCTCATCAGATGCTGTAAATAGCTATTTTAGCCAGTTTCCCAATGAATCATGTTCTTAATGGACCAGAAAAGACACTGAAGAGGGAGAGGGGTAAAGTCAGATCTATCCGGTAAATATATACTTATAATTTTTTAAACAAAACTATCTAATATTAAATGAACAGATGAAATTTAGTTTTGTATTTTCTGTAGTATGGACTTTCACAAGGTTAATACTGACAATACTGTAAGTGTATTATAAAAAGAAATAATGGACAAAGCATATTTTGCATGAATGGTGACTAGCCAATTTTCAGCCATTGATCACTATATTTAAAACTTGCCTCTGGTTGGAGGCCTTTTTTGTGCCACATTTCAATCCAGAGCAAGAGGCTTTTCTCTGGCAGTTCTAAAATCCTCTCCTATTTGAGTTGGTGGGTCTCAGTCCAGTGCCTTGTGGGCAAGAGTCCACATCACAAAACCACTCTTGCAATTGGCACACATTGGAGGCTAGATCCTCAGCTGGGGTAAATCAGTGCACACCCTTGGTGTCCATGCAGCTACGTTGGTTTACCTCAGCCGAGGATCTGGCATGGGTCCATTATTATTTTTGAAAGTCTCGGCAAGAGAGGCCAAGGGCTGAAGGTCCTGGAGACTGAATTCACCTCTTGATTCTTAGAGGCCAAACTCAGGATTGAGGCAGGTTGATGGGATGTTGTGTTGGAAGCTTCCACACTATATGCTGTACTTGTTCAGTAGACCAGTAGTTCTCAACCTGCAGGTTGCTTGCGGCCCAAGCAGCACACAGCTGCAGCCCATGTAACATCCTCAGGGCCATACAGGTAGTATATATACTGTGTGGATGCAGCCCACATAACCCAGAGAGAGCTTCATATGAAACCCACAATGGTAAATAGGTTGAGAACCACTACAGTAGACCGATAGAGGACTTCAGTCTTTGAGATTTTCCATCCAGTATCATTCACCAGCAATGAATTTACTAAAAGTTGTAGCTCTCTATATACTTAATATATTCTATAAAGTACAGGCAAATCCCTTCTAGTGGGATTTTTTACTGGAAGTGCTGACCACTCTTACAGTGGTGGCATTCATGTGGCCACTCTAATGTTCAGTGTTACTCGAAAGATCATACTTCAGGTATATATAGAGAAACCAGTAGTTATCTAAACAAAGATTCTAATGCCATTGCACAAAATATGCTCTTGGGTAGCTTTATGTCGAATGTAAATTGAAGATGCTAGATGTGCATGTCACCACTTCTGGTGACCAGCATAACTAAGCGTCAAGATAGAAGGAACCAAAAGGAAGAATTGCTTCAAAGCGTGTGTAAATATCTATTCACGTGTAACAGTGTTTGTTTTATTTCTACTGTGAAATATATTTTGGAGTTAGAAAGTACATGTTATTAAAACAAAATGTAACTTAAAAAAATGTGTGCTATGCTCCTTGAGCCATTTTTATAATATGCCAATAATACATTTCCTGTCTAATTTTCTTATTTGGCTTTTGTAAATGTACAAAATCTTCTGTACTGCAGCTTTTGTGGGCCTGTAGCGCATAGAGCTACTGTTTCATTGTCTACCGTTGAATGGGGAGATCTGCTACGAGATGTATTTTAAAATCCTGAAAGAAATACTGTGTAAGAGAGGTGTGATTTTTTCAGTGGTGTTGGGCACCCTTATCTCCCTTGGACTTTATTTGGATTTGTGGGTGCTCGGCACTTCTGAAAATCAGACCTTGGGTGCCAAAATCTAGGCACCTCAATAAAAGAAGCCTGAATTTCAGAGGCACTAAGGGTGAAAAATCCGTCCGCTTTGCCTAACTTAAGTACTCATGTTTGAAAAAATTGAGCTTAAGATTTTAATGGCGCAATCTCAGTGATGTTCAGGAAAGACCCTCGCTTTTCTTTTTAGTCTGTGGCAGACGATTCCCATTGGATATGGAGGTCTAATGGAAGTTACCTCGTTACTGTAGTAGGTTCAGAGAAGAACAACCCAAGTAGATCAGTCCTGAAGTTGTTTCTGTGTTACAGTGTATGAGAAACCGTGTCCCTACAGCACTGGCACAAAGAACTAATTGCATGCAGCACTGTTAATACAGTGTTATGAGCCATTCTTTTCTAAGGGACCAGTCATCAAAGATGCTGAGTGGTGTTCAGCAGTTTGCAGGATCCTAATATTTATTTTTTTCTACAAGGGCTTTACCAGAACACTAAAACCAATGGACAACATGAAGTAGGCTAGGGTTTGCTTGGAAGATCCATGCCATGATTCCCACTGCACGTGGACATCAGTTAATCAAAGCTAAAGTTCTTCTGGATGTAAAACTCAGAATTCAAACTCTCTTTCTGTGTATTCCCAAAGGTGACAAGTTATGCCTATGTTGCTTACATTGCTGGTCGTTACATTAAGAGGGCTAGACAAATTATATTTTTGTGGCAGTTATCAGAGGTAGAGGTTCCTCAAGTGCCTTTTAGGACCAGACAGCAGTTGGGAGGAGGGAGGGAAGGGGGTAAAATCAATTTAAGATTATTTTTAACTGCAGCAAGCACGTTATCTCTTCTAATATATAAATTCATGATCAGTATGACCTCATACTACAACACAGTAAATAATAATATGCTGGAATTATAAGAGAAAGCCTACCTGGACCGTGATAGTATCCTTCTGCTTAGAGTCTATGAGAGTTTTGCCCTTGCAATGGGAATGGAATTAGGCTCTTTATGATTGTGGAATCAGATCCGAAGCTCACTGAAATCAACGGGAGTCTTGACACGAACTTCAGTGAGCTTTGAACAGGCCCATAATATAGGCCCTAATCTGGATTCTGGTCTCAACACCACTGGTGTAAATCTGGCATAACTCTGTTGACTTTACTTATGCTGATGTGAGGTCGGAACTGGCATGGCTGCCTTGAAACCTTGTAACAAGATGGTGGAATCTCATTAGTTCCAAGGTCTCATGAAATCTCCACCATTTGAGTTGGCAGAAATGTCACGGGATCAGCTGGTGAGATTTCAGCAGTGTTGCATCTGAAGTTGACTCTCAGCCATAATTTAGACTCCAAAGTGAACTGGCAGAAAGTTCCAGTCCTCTGATTAGTATGAGTCTAGATCTTAACATTATCTCCCTGGCCCATACGTACCAGAAAATAGATGCCGACAATGTAGGGAGTCCAGCAAAGCCATTCAGATGATTTAACGATGTAACAGCAAAAATAATGAAGGGAACTAGCTAGAGTTACATCTAGACAGAGTCTAGTCTCAACACAGATAACAGTTCCTTGTTTAACTCACATCACCACAATGTATGCTCTTGCTGTCTCTTGTTCCTGTAGGAAAGGTGTAATGTTCAAAATGTTCATCTTCTGGGAAACTTTGAATTGTCACTTCTGCTGAGAATCTCTTACATGTTCTGCTTTTTTTTCTTCCCCGCTTAAAAAAGTATTTATTTCCAAGATGCCAGAGGCAATATCTCAAAGCAGAAAGGGTCAGCTTGGAACTGCAGTTCTGGTTAATGCCTTCACCATGAAGTCCTCAAATCAGCAAAACTGTCTCTAAATAGAACTTCTGATGGAGTTTTCCATGGCTTCAGATGATCTTTAGTTAACTTCATCTTTCTGAAAGTGCCAAATGTACATTATGGTGGCTTCTTCTGGGGATGGGGAAGATCAAAGTAGACTAACCTGCTACCATCCGACTAGGTGCTCCTCTTCATCAGCAGAGCTAGATTCTTCATCAGGGTCAAGACAAAGGCAGGGCTGTAACCATGCCCCTCCTCTTTCCGCAGTAGCCAACGGAGCTGCGATCGTGCAGGGCAAAGCACAGGCTGCATCCTGTTAGAGGAAGTTGCAGCACTAGCACTGGTGTGTGCTCCTTGGGCAGCCTCCCAACACACACACACATACTGTGATTTAAGAGCCACAACATAGTCTGTAGCTTTTTGCTACATGCCAGTGAGCTGCTTAGAAGACAATCCAAATGGTAACTCCCCCCCCCCACACACACACACACACACATTCGATTTACATGCTTGTAAACGAGAGCAGTATATAGAGGTTTTATTTTCCCCCGTTTCATTTATGTTTCAGCAGGACTAAGGATTTCTGCCCTTCCCCCACCCCCCATACATTTTTGTGTGTTTGAACTGCCAAGCCTTCATGTACCTAAGGCTCTGAAGAACGTTTAACACCGTTTGTTTACATGTCATTAAAGAACAGTCTTATCAGGAGAACTGACACACCCCGAAAAGTCCCACCACGGGCAATCGGATGGCCCGCACAGATTTCACCATAGCCTGCCACAGTGGCTACTTTTTCAAGGCTGCTTGTTGAATTTGAGGCATTTTATAACTTCTCAAACACTTCTAAGAAGAGGATTTGATCACGTACTTTCCTTACTACTACTACGTTAATAAGAGAGGAAACTTTCTTTCAGTAGTATTTTTTTGGCAGTCTTAAAAATCTTGTCCACACAAAAAATAATGAAATGTGATCCGGTGGTTTTAGAAACCATTTGAAAGGCTCGGTATTCCCTGATGATATTTCCAGGCTTTTCCTCTATCTAGTTGGATACACTCTAACTTACATTACCAAACATAGAACTCTGGCCCGTCACACTGCTGCTACTATTTGTAGTCACCATTCTTTTCCTCTCCTCTTTTGAGGATGGTCTTCCCACTGCCAATGCATACGGTGACATTAAACTTCGCATTTAGCAATGCCAGTCCTCCACTCAGTGACCGTCTTCTTGGTTTCCAAACCCTGTGACTGTCCAGCTCTGAAGCCTAGAAGCTCTGTTTGTAGTAACAAAGGCAGTCAGTGGGCTCTGACTCACCCTATGAAGCCTGTTCCTGTATATTGGAGCTGGTCAACATTTTCCAACATTTTATTTGTCAATGAAAATTTTGAAATTTGACCACCGGGAAAAATGTGGACGCTTTGAGATATCACTCATTCAAACATCTGAGCTAATAGCCATTACTCCCTGTACTCTAAAACACCACTTCCTGTTCAATATCGCTTTTCTTGCCAAAGGAAGATTTGCTCTGCTCACAGAAGATGTCACGGTTCAGAAAAGTGTTTGATACAATTCAGAGCTTTCTGGATGTTGCGCCAAAATTAGCCAAACATTCTGAAGTTATGCAGCTCACTTATTATATACAGCATGCTCTTTTTTTGTGGGTAGCTCATGCTATCATTCCCACATATTATTAGTAGTAGTTTGTAGTACAGTCATGCTGAGAGGCCACGACTGAGATCATGAGTCCATTGGGCTGTTTTAGATAGATTGGATTCTCTCAAGAAGAAAAAAATGAGAAGTTACAATTCCTAGACTTCTCCAACTGCCCAGTCAGAAAGGACAGCATTTATCCTTTGTTAGATAAGTCTCTCAAGTCAACAATTATACTGTGGCTACTTCCTCTTCCTTCCTTTGAATCACTTTATTAAGAGAGGTTTGTTACTGCATGAAGACAGCATTTGAAATGAGAATGTTCCCAAGGTGATTTGCCCAAAGAGCAATAAGAATTATGTCCTAAATAATCGGGTTTCAGATAGGGGGGCTTTTCAGTTGCAGTGATGCTGCCATATTAGGGATATTTAAATTGTTTCTGGAAAACATCTGACCCTCCCTGACCCTTTGCTCATTTTTAGAACCAAACCCAGTTGCACTTTCTTCAAGACTTGGCTTTGAAACATTTAATCAGCTGGGTTTTTCCCCGCCCATCGTCCTTTTAATTTTGTTGGCACTGCACTTCCTGCTCCCAACCAAAATCAAACGATGCCAAAGCACCACAGGAAAGGCTGGTCTCATGGTATTTCTAGCCATGCCCAGGAGTATCGGAAATGCACCGAGATAGTGTTTTCCCGGGAGATTCACAGCTCTGTGCTTGCAGACTGCAGAAGCTGGGCCAGTTCAGAGAAACTTCTGAACATTTGAGTGTTTGCTGGGCTCTGACTGCCAACGTTTTTTAAATGTACCCAGCCCTAGTTAATGTGAGCAAAGTCCTGCTTGTCTTGCCTGGGTGCGGGGAGGGAGAGAGAAAAGTAGCACAGGAGCCTGTAACTCACCACGGATATCTGAAAAACAGCCCAAGAGGATTCCAGTCAATCACTCTCTGAGGAGCTGCAAACCCACTGGTGAACCTCTCCAAAGGTGTCATGTCTCCAGGTCCTTTTGAGTAGATGCTACTTTCAGCAGTAGACACTATGGCTCACAAAGACTCTACTAGTAGCAGTGAGAAAAGTATGCTATCGACCATGATTCCCCTGGGCACGCCCCCAAACATGCTACCAGCTGGCTTCACATGTGATGCATGCAGAGCCATCTCTGAGTCAGCTACAGTTGAGATCTCTGTTTGCAACCTCCCGGGTTATGCCTCTGTGTTAACTGCCTCGTTACCAAACCAGCAGCATTATACCTGGGGGCACCTTTAGTGAGTTAGGGCAGGATTTACTCAATATCTTTGAAGATGTCAGACAGGCACAACCAGCTACGGATTGCATCTACTATCAGAGAGCGGTGGAGTACGGAGCATGCAGTAATAGCTAATGATACTCTGATGTTAAGCTCGATGTGTTTTTGTAGTAGAGAGCGACATTCAGCTAAATGTGTATTGTACCTGGTTCAAGCTCTACAGAGCTTGAACAACATGCCCTGTTTTAACCCTTGTGATCCTTTCACCTGGATATTATTATTATTCCACATTTGCTTTCTTTGTGGGGAATTCATCCGTGTGAAGAGTTAATGTGTGGTATGAACCTCGCAGTGTCTGTCAGTAGCTGAAGTAACCTAGGCCTCTGCAGACACCTGTTCCAATGGACCTTATCACTGTACAGGAGTCTCCAGAGCTCTCAAGGTACCTGCATAATCTGTAAAAACACCTGCTAGTGTCTCCATTCTCTCTCCCAACTTCTTGCCTTTATAGTAGCAATGCAACATGCGATAGCTCCCGAGAAGAGATGTGCCAAGTTAATGTATGTAAAGCTGTATTTTGGCTTTTGAAGGTGTCAAGGAATGAAGTTACTGGCCCTCTGGCTCTAATACTGGCCTTTTTATTGTCATTAGTAACAGGATTTGGAGTTATTACATTTTGTTAAGTGGAAACACACAGATGTCAACTGCTGCTTACTAGACTAATCTTTTTGTGTGTTCTGAGAAACAGTTCTAGATTTTAACATGTATACTGCTGTAGATGACACAATAAATGTATTATCATTTTTGCACGTCTGTTCTGCTGTGAAACTGAACTCTCGGGCTGAGCCAACACTGCAAAGTTACCCTTTCGGGAACTAGCAGGATGCGCTCATTAATGAAGGTGGTTTGTTTGCTGGGAAGCACAGAGTTTAAGGCCAGAAGGGATCACCTAATTTGATTTCCTGTATATTACAAACAGGGAGGGTGCAAGGATGTTTCGCGCCCCCCCCCCCCCCCCCCCCCCCGCGGCCGCCCCCCCCACCAAGGCGCCCCCCCCCCCCCCCCCCCCCAGCAGCAGCTCCCCCTGGCCCTGGGGAGCCATGCGGCAGCTTCCCTCCCCAGCTCCCCTCTGCTCCGCCTCCTCCCCGAGCACGCCGTCGCTGCTCCACTTCTCCTGCCTCCCAGGCTTGCGGCGCCAATCCACCTAAATGCCGACGACAACCGGGGCGGCCGAAGATCCGGAGGCCGCTGAAGGACCCAAAATGCAGCATCCCAAATGCTAGCACCCTAGGCGACCATCTAGGTCGCCTAATGGGTTGTCCCGGCCCTGATTACAAACCATTGAACCCCAGCCAGTTACCCCTGCATTGAGCCAAATTACTTGGATTAGGGTAAAATATTACAGCTCTCAGGAGCCTAAGCCAGTGTGTGCCACAGGTGAAGAATAGGAGACACCGAAGTGCATCAATGCCTCAGGCCCCTGTAATGGCAAAGAATGATTTGGTGAGATAGGTCCATGTGATCCCAGCCAGGGACCCATGTTCCATGCTGCAGGGGAAAGCAAAAAACCCAATACAACCCCTCAGTCCCTGCCAGTCTGACCTGAGGGAAAATTCCTTCCCAGTCTTGAAAATGGTGATTAGTATGACCCAGGGTGAGCCCCACCTGCCAAGATGCTGAGAAGGAGAATTCTCTGTACTGCCTCCGAGTGATACTTCCTGGGGGCACCAGCATTGTGAGACTACCACCTGCTCTTAGCAGGAGGGCCTTGTCCGTGCCTGTTGGGGGTCAGCTCCCCTATGCCACTGGCAACACAAACATTCCCCTCTAGGCTTCCGAGGCCCTGCTGTCTCTCCACCAGTTAGCAATAGGGACACTCCCACCCCCAAGTCTTCCCAGCATCCCCCTGGAGTGCCCAGCCCCACGGCCATTGGACACACTCAGGATTCACAGAGTCGCTGCTTCCAAAGGACAGCATATCCCAGCATACCAGTTCCACCTCAGATCACCGCTTGGCTTAACACACAGCACTCAGATACGTGTATAGTGAAATCAAGTGTCAGTTTATTTAACAAAGCACAGAGATTCAAGTGACAGCCCGCAGAAGGATTGGAAATACATGCTTGCCTATAAAACAAAATCATAGCATGCATTCTACAGCCGAGATTTCATGTCTGGTAGAAAAATGCTTGCCCAAATCCTTGCAGCATTTTACCGCCAGACTTGACTGTGATCCTCCTTTCATGAGACAGACACACTGTCAGCTTGTCTCCCAGGTGAAGGACCCAGTGTGTTTCTTTGTCCCTCAAGATATACCGGTTTCATCCTTTGTCTTTATGCATGAACAGGACACCCCTCGCTGTTTGTTCCATCCTGCAGACTTCCCCTCTTGTAGATTTCACACTCTCTTGTTTAGCCTGTGACTCAGTATACAAATAGGCCTATAATTGTGGGCCAGTACACCAGTGGTTTTCAACCATTTTTTCATTTGTGGACTCCTAAAAATTTCGAGTGGAGGTGCGGACCCCTTTGGAAAGCTTAGACATAGTCTGCGGACCACTGTTCTATGGTAATGACAACCTTTCACAGACTGTCTTAGACACCCGGGGTCTGCTGACCACAGGTTGACTACCACTGCAATGGACGATAATCAAATGACCAGACAGGGAAATAGGCATCGGTTACCTCCTCCCTACAAGGAACATTTCCGAGGTACATCATCTCCTGGTGACCTGACTTAACTCCAAGACCTTAAGAATATAAAGTTCAGTACACATACATAATCCCTTAAACATTAACCATACATACATTTCACAATGATTATGTCAACCAGTGGGCTACTGGCTCTCATGGAGACCTCACATGCCACCCTTAGGTGAATTATTATGCATATACCCAACCCAGGGGATGCCTGTAAACCCCTACGCACCCCCGTGCCCTCTGCCAATTGGCACCAATGGGTCCCTGGGTCCACAGAGCCCACCCTACCAGTCTTTGGCTGCTGTCTGACCAACTTAGTCCTGGGGTATGCAGGCACAAGTCCTTTGTTATCAATGGGCAACAGGCATTCTTGGTTTAAAACCATGAACATAAGAACATAATAACGGCCATCCTGGTTCAGACCAAAAGTGCATCTAGCCCAGTATCCTGTCTTCCAACAGCGGCCAATGCCAGGTGCCCCAGAGGGAATGAACAGAACAGGTAATCATCAAGTGATCCATCCCCTGTTGCCCATTCCCAGCTTCTGGCAAACAGAGGTTAGGGACAGCATCCCGGCCCATCCTGGCTAATAGCCATTGATGGACCTATCTTCTGTGAATTTATCTAATTCTTTTTTAAACCCTGTTATAGTCTTGGCCTTCACAACATCCTCTGGCAAAGAGTTCCACAAGTTGACTGTGCATTGTGTGAAGAAATACTTCTTTTTGTTTATTTTAAACCTCCGGCCTATTAATTTCATTTGGTGACCCCTAATTCTTGTGTTCTGAGAAGGAGTAAATAACACTTCTCAGTTATTTACTTTACTTTCTCCACATTAGTCATGATTTTATAGACCTCTATCACAAGGGTTCTCAAACTGGGAGTCAGGACCCCTCAGGGGTTGTGAAGTTATTACATGGGGGGTTATGAGCTGTCAGCCTCCCCCCAAAACCCCACTTTGCATCCAGCATTTATAATGGTGTTAAAGATATAAAAAAGTGTTTTTAATTTATGAAGGGGGTCGCACTCAGAGGCTTGCTATGTGAAAGGGGTCACCAATACAAACATTTGAGAACCACTGCTCTATCATCCCCCCTTAGTCATCTCTTTTCCAAGCTGAAAAGTTCCAGTCTTATTAATCTCTCCTCATAAGGAAGCTGTTCCATACCCCTAATCATTTTTGTTGCCCTTTTCTGAACCTTTTCCAATTCCAAAATATCTTTTTTGAGATGGAGTGACCACATCTGCACGCAGTATTCAAGAGACGGATGTACCATAGATTGATATAGAGGAAATATGATATTTTCTGTCTTATTATCTATCCCTTTCTTAATGATCTCAACATTCTGTTAGCTTTTTTGACTGCCGCTGCACATTGAGTGGCTGTTTTCAGAGAACTATCCACAATCACTCCAAGATCTCTTTCTTGAGTGGTAACAGCTAATTTAGACCCCATCATTTTATATGTATAGTTAGGATTATGTTTTCCAACGTGCATTACTTTGCACTTAGCAACATTGAAGTTCATCTGCCATTTTATTGCCTAGTCACCCAGCTTTTGAGATCCCTTTGTAGCTCTTCGCAGTCTGCTTTGGACTTAACTATCTTGAGTAGTTTTGTATCATCTGCACATTTTGCCACCTCACTGTTTACCCCTTTTTTCAGATCATTTATGAATATGTTGACTAGTACTGGTCCCAGTAGGGACCCCTGGGGGACTCCACTATTTACCTCTCGCCATTCTGAAAACTGGCCATTTATTCCTACCCTTTATTTACTGTCTTTTAATCAGTTACCAATCCGTGAGAGGACCTTCCCTCTTATCCCATGACAGCTTACTTTGCTTAAGAGCCTTTCGTGAGGGACCTTGTCAAAGGTGGAATCAAGTGGAGCTGGACCAGGGCTGAATATGGTCTACTATTGCTATTATGTGAACTTTCTCTGTCAAAGAGGTTTGTTGCACATAACAATTTCAGGCATTTTTGTCCAGTCAACTTTGAAACATGCTAAGACATGAGGCTCCCATCACGTTCTTTGACGAGGATGTCGCAGGCCAACAGACTGTTCTGAACTGTTCCCTTCTGTCTTCACACTCTCAATTTCTTCCTTTAGCTACCCTTCCTTGGCCTGTCTCAAACAATGTCTGTCCTTCTGTAATAGTTACATGTTTGTAGCTGATGATCAAGCCAAGAGACACATATTTCAGGCCAGATCCTCAGGTGGTGTAAAGGGACATCTCTTTGTTGGAGTCCATGGAGCTGGGTCCAATTCCACCAGCTAAGGAGATTTGTTCTTTGCACTTAGAATTCTTCAAGCCAGATTAGACATCCTATAACTAGGCCGGGTGCTTGGCAAATGTGGGCTCTCAAAAAGATGTTGTAGATAAGTTACATGGTGAAAGTTTTACATGAAGAGCACGATCACAGTAAAATGCATGGATTGTTGCTTTACACCAATATACAGGATTCACTAGCATTACCAGATTTACTGAAATTCTCTGAGCACTCAGGTCTGAGATCTCCAAAGGCAATGAGTTGCCTTTAACGCCACTGAGTTAAATAGGAGTTAGGCATTTGAACACCTTTGTGAATCTCATCCCAGGAGCCTTGGTTTTCCAGCTCCTGTCTGGGCATCCTGTAGCTACCACCGTTCCACAGTGTTTGGAAGGCCTGACTGGCAAATATTAACAGCGCTATAATGATTGTCTTTGTAAATGAAGTCAGTGGATCTGGCCCATCCATTCTGGATGGACCTCTCCATGAGAAGTCCTAAGCCAGGTACAGCATATATGTGACAGTATAAGCTCTCCCATTTTTGTTTGCCTGAAAGTCTTGGTTTATAATATGGAGGAGATTCTTTCCCAGGACTTTAGACATGTCCTGCCAAGACAATCGCTATCACCAATTTTTTGGTGGCCTGCTCTCCTCCCGTATTATTCTTCTGGTCTTATAGAATGCTTTTAATGTTACACCACACTAGCCAGCTCACACACATAGCACTGTTAAACATGCAGCCACCTAGTCATCTGTTAGCAGTTTACTTTAAAAGAAAGAGACAACAAGTATTGAATCCACAGCCGAGCTGAAAGGCCCCAAGATCTAGAGCCTCAAAGGTATTTAGGCACCTAACTCCCATTGATTTCAATTGGCAGTAGGCAGGGCCATCCCTAGGGGGATTCAGGGCCCGTGACAACATTTCCCCCTCCACCCCAGTCCCCGCCCCCACTCCACCCCTTCCCCAAGCCCTACCCCTGCCCCACCTCTTCCCGCCCCTCCTCCACCCCACCCCACCTCTTTCCGCCCCTGCTCCGCCCCTTCCCCAAACCCCACCCCGCCTCTTCCTGCCCCTGCTCCGCCAGTGCTCCGCCTCACCCCCATTCCACCCCTTCCCCCAAGCCCCCGCCCCTGCCCTGACTCTTTCCAGCTTCCGCACCCTCTCCTGAGAGATGCCGGGAGCCAGCAGAGCAGGACGAGCTGGGGCTGGGTCGCTCGCTGCTGCCGGCGCCAAGGTCCCTGCTAACCTCCCAGGCCACCCCGGACCCTGCATCCTGAAGCACGGGGGGCCTCCAAAGCATGCCACCCCAAAGCGCAAGGCCCCCCCCAAAGCACACCCCCCTCCCCAAAGTGCAGGGCCCGGGGCAGTTGTCCCGGTCCGTTCTATGGACGGGATGGTACTGGCGGTAGGTGCCTAAATACATTTGAGGATCTTGGCCCAAATCAACATCCTTTTCTCTCTGGCATAATCTGTGAGTTGCATTAGTCGACCTCCCTCTCTCAAAGGGGCAACTACTGAGCTTGGCAAAGGCTGTCGTGTTGGTTAAACAATCAGGAGAATGACTTCAGCGATGACAATGCAAAGGCCATAAATTAAACCAAAGGGTGTCGCTTAGGATGCAGCGGCATAGCGGTTGAAGTAGAACAGTGCGATTGACTGGCTAGGTTTTGTGCTAGCCGAGGTCAGGAGAAAATCTGCTTCCCAATGGGATTTAGATGCTACAGTGGCTCCCTGCTCAGGGGTGAATTCTTCTGGACACAACAGACAACCCTTATGACAGACAAGAAAGGGGAAAAGGGAAAAAGGGCAAGCTTTGCCCGTGCTCTGCCCATCACAAAGAAATCCTATACCGGGTCATGCAGCCAGTCCTGGACTATTTATCAGTCACCATGTGGGAGAACTACAAAGTATTGCTACGTGAAACCAGGCCTGAATGAGGCCAGGCTTCAATATTGCAGCATCTAATTCATAGAATCGTAGGACTGGAAGGGACCTCGAGAGGTCATCTAGTCCAGTCCCTGCACTCATGGCAGGACTAAGTATTATCTAGACCAGTATTATCTAATTCAAGAGATTAATGCTCAGTGAAAGAAACCACAAAGCAGCTCCCTTATCACACTTTTGGCTGCATTAATAATATAGCCGCACGCCCAAAGCCTCTCGACTGTGACTATATAGGGTAGACCCTCTCCTATGGCTGAAGAGGTGTCGGCTCAGCTCAAGGAGAAATGGGCGTGCGAAATTTCCTGGCTTCTGACTCTAACCACTAGGCTGACTGCCCACAGCCTGGGCTCTAACCTAGGGTCATGGCCAGGTCACAGGGGTGCCTCAGCCACATCCCTCTGCCTCAGTTGCTGGCTACAGGTAGGGCATTGGTATCGGGAGTATGTGTGGTGGCGGGGAGGAGGCCTGGATATGTACACAGCTTGAGGACCCCTCTCTTAAGGGTCAGGCACCAGTGGCTGGGTAAGCCAACTTCAAACAGCTTTGAATTGGCAAGAGTTGGGCAAAGTTGTCTTAGCACCGCCCAGCCGCGGCAGACCCATGAGTGCTATATTTTAGCGACACACCAGGCTATATCTTGAAGCATGATGAAAAGGGCCCAGTTTGGTAACATGTAAACCCTCGTCTCAATGTGAAAATGCTGTTGGGTCAGACAGGAGGCCTTGCCCACAAGGCTAGGGGCAAAATTCACCCCATGGAGGTGGGGTCGGGGACAGCACAAGACTTAGGTCAGGCTGTTATTCAACCAGTTCCGCTGGGTACAACCTTACGCTGTCAAAAATCACCATGCCTCTCTTACAGTTGTGCTAAAAGTAAGATGCAAACGAAACTGCTCCACGTTAACAATGCTAGCCCTATGTACCTGAGGGGTGGGTGGGTGTGAGCGAGAGAGATTGGAGAGCTTGACAGAAAGTGCTTGACCTTGAAGGAGCAACAGTTTCTTTGCTTTAGATTTTTCAACACTTTGTGATCTGCCCTGTTGCATTTTATGGTCTGCCCCAGGAGTCACAACCCACCAGTTGACAGACTGACAGTAAGAAATTGTTTAAATTTTATTTAAGCCAGGTGGGAGACACGTGCCCATCCTCCACCGCCCCCGCTGACGTATCAGCTGTATGCCAAGGCCAATGTTCTATTGACATTTAGGCACATTCTGTATTTAGGCACTCCAAATGTGGCTGACTGCCTAGCTTTGTCTATTGGTCTCTGGTATTTTTGCATATTCTAGAACTGCTTACAAACATACACCACAAGGTGGTAGCACCTCCCCACACGCAGGAACCACACTTCAGTGTTAGCCTCTGTGGAAAACCTTTTTACATTGTTCAGGCTCTGATATGAGGCTTCATGTCCCCCCTACCCGCCCAATTTTTTCTTGTCGCTAGTGAAGAAGGGACCAGCGGCCATTCAAATCATAGGCTAGTCTCTGCCCTCTGATGTGTCATACAGATTGTTAACACAGTCAGGGGCAAGTTTTGCACTGATCCAGGTGTGATAGTTGATGCAAATTATATATTAAGGTAGTTTGCATAGTTGCAAACAATTATTCTTAGAACCCTAAACTTCAGCGTATGGTCAATAAACCCTGACCTGAAGCGGTGCCAGGGGTAGGACATAGAGGTGCACAAAACTTGGCATCTGGGGGGAGGGGTGCTGGAGCATGTCTGGAAGTATTAGGTAGATTGTGGTGAAGAGGAAGACCATTGCTGGATATGTAGGGGGGCTGGCTGGGGAAGTGTGTTGGGGTGACTGGGGCAAGAATGGTGTCTGGGAGGCAGTGTCTTGGGGGAAGCAGGATGGGAGGCTCGGGGAACTGAGGGTCCTGGTGGGGAGAGTGGCAGTCTCTTGGAAGAAGTTCGGTGATGGGTGTCTGGTGGGAGTAGCTGGGGGGGGAGCTAGGGCTACAGCATGGTGTTGGGGTTGCCTACGGCACCGTAGGAAGTGCTTGAGGCCCGGGGTGCAGGAAAAGTACCTCTTCATCTTGTCCCAATGGCCACCAACGGTTCCACGCCTGCCCCTTCCGTATTTGGCTCCAGCAGGGAAGCTTTCTGTTCTGTGAGCACTATTGTGGCTTGGGGGTGTGTGTCACACAAGATGGCTGACACTTGGCAGCCCCGTGTAATAAGCCATGGGTGGGAGAAGAGGGGAAAGACCAGGAAACAAGGGGGAAAACTGCTCTTGGGAGAACATTACCCCATAAAGCTCAGACGATTTATTATTGTAGAGCCCACTACTGGTCCATATGAAACTGGGGGAACAGCTCCCCTCAACTTCTGTGGCCATCAGGGCCCAGTCCCGCAAACACTTGGGCACATGGGTAACTTGACTCCCGTGAGCAGCCGTATACAAATTAATGTAACAGTTTACTTGAGTAAACTTTCATGTGTTGAGGTAGAGGGCTGTCTCACTTCGGGTCTACATGACTCTGGGTTCAACTCTCAGAACAAATGGGGATAAAACAGCCATCGATAAATTTAGGCTGGCAACTTGAAGGTTTCTAACCATCAGAAGAGCGAGGTTCTGGAGCAGCCTCCCAATTGCAGTAATGAGGGCAAGAAACCAAACTAATTTTAATAAGGAGCTTGATCAGTTTATGAATGGAATTAGATGAGGGTGTTGCTTGCAGTGGCACTTGCAGGGGGCTGGTCTTGACCCAAGAGGTCTCTTCCAGTCCTATGTATGCAGCTAGGTGTCTGCCATATGGCCCCGATCCTGCAATTGATTACAAGTGGGTGCACACTGTTAGGATATAGATATGCAAGCCTGCTTGTAAAGGCCTATACTATAAGAATTTAGGTATATGTTTATCATTTAGCTAGTTATAGAGGTATAAAAGAAAGAATCAAAACCAATCAAAATCACAGTCCACCTGTGTCTGGGCCTTCTCTCACTGTGACAGTCTGAGGCCTTGTTCTTAGGCTAAGGCCTTCGGCTAAGCAGCAGTGGCAGCCGTAAACTGGGAAGCGAACGGTCACATCCTCACATCCCAAACCAGTCACAATGAAATAAGGTGCTATTGGGCTGTTAGGAATACAGTCCTGTCCTGATAGTGCCCATCACCACCAGATAAAGATGGTTACAGAAAACTTAGTTTGACAGCAGCCTGTCTGGAAAGAAATCACTTCTCAATAGTTGTGGTTGTGAAACCCCTATTTCTGTATTGTTTTATTTCTATGACCCCCACAATTTTTATTGTTAATCTGTTTGGTTCTCTAATTGTTTCTGTCTGCTGTATAATTAATTTTGCTAGGTGTAAGTTAATTAGGGTAGTGGGATATAATTGGTGAGAGAATTCTGTTACAATATGTTAGGATTGGTTAGGTAAATTTCAGTAAAATGATTGGTTAAGGTATAGCTAAGCAGAACTCAAGTTTTACTATATAATCTGCAGTCAATCAGGAAGTAAGGAGGGGATTGGAATTATGTTTTGCTAAGCGGGGAATGGGAACAGGGAATGGGAACAGGAACACAGGCAAGGCTGTGTGGTGTCAGAGCTGGGAAGAGGGACCCTGAGGAAGGAAACTGGAATCATGCTTGCTGGAAGTTCACCCCAATAAACATTGAATTGTTTGCACCTTCGAACTTCAGGTATTGTTGCTCTCTGTTCATGGGAGAAGGACCAGGGAAGTGAAAGGGTGAAGGAATAAGTCCTCTAACACACATCTGAGTGGTGCCCCATTGATGGCACGCAGTTGCATTGACTTCAACTGCTGCAAGGGGGCTTTTGTAGGACAATCTTGTCTACAGTGAAGAGGTCATAGCTGTAAATCTTTATTTCCTTGCCTTAAAATTGATCCATAGTCAAAAATATATGTCTATTCATTTAATTTTCCATCTGAACATGAAGATCTAAATATTACTAGGCCACACCAGCCATTATTATTTTTATTTTATGTGTCTACATCTGCAGTATAAAGAAACCACAAATCTGTGTCCAGTTGCTCACGTTAAGCAATGAGAATTTTAAACAAAGGATCAAAATGATGCTCTTTTACAAGAAGAGCTGATGCGGTGCCCAGGGTAGACATAGCATAAGGGGATGGCCCCTTACAGAGAACATTAGGGTTGCTGGAACTAAAAGATAAGATTGTAATTAACAAAAGGATGATCTGAATTACTTGGTTGGGAGTCTAGCTAGGTACAGTCTAGTTTTAGTGAGGGAACTAGAGATGTAGGGCTTGAAGCCTTTGATCTGACTGGGCCGTGGGGCAGGGCCGTATTGTGATGATGCCTTCCAACAAGAGTTAATACATGCTTTGCAGTTCTAGATCACTGGAATAAATGCAAAGGCCCAAATCCTGAGACATGGACTTTGCTCTGGCAAACTCCTACTCATTGAAATGAGAAGCTAATTAAATAAAATCTGAGTGTTGACTTGTGCCAACAAGATCCAAGCTTAGAGGGGAACCTACAGCCAAGGAGTCCCCGTCTACATGGAAACAGGAGACAGCACCCTCCCCACCATCACCTCCCTGGGCTCTGGAAGAGGACGCTCTGGGAGGTCAGGCTCTGTATGGGAGTGAGAAGGAGATGGGGACAGGGCTGGCTGGGGTTAGGGAATGGGAGGCCCTGCTTTGGGTGGGGAGGGGTTGCTCATAGTCATTCAGTCTGGGGAGCTTATTTGGGCCTGTATGACATTACCCACAGAGCCAACACCATGGTGCGATCCTCCCAGAGGGGGCCAAAGTGGAACTGCACTACCAGGAAATGGAGGGGAGGGATGCTGGGGGAACAATACCACATCTGAGGAATGTCTAGCCCCTCCCCCCCCATTATCCCGGTATCTGAGAGCCTCACACCCTTTAATGCATTGATCCTCACCACCACCCTATAGGGCAGGGCAGTGCTATTGGCTCCACGTTACAGGTGGGGAACTGAGGCACTGAGGTCCATAAAGATGTAAATAGAGTGGGATTTCCGAGAACGCCGGGGTGCCTGATTCCCATCAGTTTCAGTCAGGGTTAAGTGCCTCTTAGGTGCTTTTGAAGTCCCTATTAGGCACCTAAACCCCTTTTAAAAGCTCAGACAAGTTACTTGAGGCCCACTCACCCAACAAGGCTGTGGTGGAGTAAGGCCTTGAACCCAGGCTTCCTACATCTAGAACCCTAAACACTGGACCACTCTTCACTCCATGGACACTTCGGGCATCTGCCCAAGTGGTCATGGGTTCCTGCAGCCAGGTTTGGGGGCAGGCCTTGCAGCATATTGGTCCTGAAAATAAAACTGTACCCTCAACTGAACCATGGGAGAGGAACCCTCCAAGGGAAACCCTCATATAGATTTCCTTCCCCTTAGCTTAATCCTGGGAGTTTCACCATGGAAGGAGACAACCCAGCCCTTGAATAAGGGCTTCACGTTTTGGCCAAAGCACCATCCTCCTGTTTACAGAGAGGACTATTAAAGCAAAGAGGTTGTGATTGATCAATGTTACCCCGTGAAGCCATCGCTAAACTAGGATGTGTTGGCTCCCAATTCCCTGCCCTACCCGCTAGATCATACCACGAACACAGATACTGTGGGCTGCTGGGGACAGTGAAACAGGGAGCAATCTTCAGCTGAAACCTAGCAAACTGAGAGAATGCCAACCACAACAAAACCGGGAATATAGAAATTGCCATGATAGATGAACTAATGATCGATCTAATGCAGAATCTCCCCAACAGATGAACCTGAACAGTCTAGGGCCAAGATTTGTAAATGTTACTCAAAATCATGAGACATGTAAAAGGGGACTGGTATTCAGAAGATGGATGCCCTTTTCTGAAATGCAGTCATCTTTTAAGTTATCTCAAGCTGAGCAACCAAAATCATGTAGCTAGGTGGGGCCAGCTCCCCTTCTGGTGTAATTTGGTGCAGTTTCATTGATCTCAATGGCACTGTGTCGAGTTTCAGTAGTTTAGGATTGGGGTCAGTGTACCTAAGGGAGTGAATTCTCAAGGAATGAAAGATCGGGTCCCTAATTTCTCTGCACCAGAAGTGAGAAGTGGGAGATGTTTGGGACAAGAAGTTCCACCATGCAGATTCACCGAGAATTAGGGTGACCAGACGTCCCGTTTTTAAAGGGACAGTCCCGTATTTAAGCCCTCCTGCAAGTGTCCTGACTTTTTCTTAAAAATGGGCAAATTGTTCCACATTTTCTGTCTCACCCCATTAGTGCTGGTGGGTCCTGCTGCTGGCCGGATCCCTGCTCACCATTCGCCCTCCCACCAGTGGTGAGTCGGGAGGGTCCCTCTTCAAGGTTGGTGGCGGGGCGAAGATGCAGCATGTGGGTCTGGCCGCTCCCCCTGCTGATCCATCAGCACAGCCCCTGCTGCATGCTAGCTCGTGGTCAGCAAGGCCCAGCTCCCTATCCTATTTCTGGCTGGCACTGGCTGCGCGCTGTGATGGTTGGTGAGTGTGGGCAGGTGCCAGGCAGTGGCCAGTTACATGTCACCTCTGCTGCCCACCCATCAGCCCTTTACGTGCTCCCCCTTTCGCTGTCCTCTCCCCGTTTTCCCCTTCACCCACCAAAACCCCGCTGCTCCTCCATATCCCTACCAGCCGGGCGCGTCCTGCTCCCAGCGCTGTGCGGAGAACCAGCCTCTGGTGGGAACGCTCAGCACACCAACACCAACGCTCCTTCCCCCACTGCCTCTGGCTGGGCTGGCCCCTGGGAAAGCCCAAGACCCTCTGGCCCAGGGTGCTGGCCAGGAGCCGAGCCCTGCACGTGCCAAAGCCCCGCACAGCACCGGCACGGGGAAGCCTCTCCGCCCCTCGGCTAAGCTCTGGAGTTGGGAGGAAGTGATTTCCAGCCTGTTAATGCCCTGAACCTGTAGGCTCCACTGCACCTCCCCAGGCAGGGGCTTATCACTATCTTCATCCCCTACCCCGCCACACACTGGGTCCTGCCCCCAGGGCACACAAGGTTGCTCCATCCCCTAGGGTGCTCCTAGGCCCCCACCCCTGCTAAGCCACCTCTGGCCGGGTTTGCTGAAGGCCCTGCAGTGACGTTCCCTGGGCCCCGGTGCACAATGCATCCTTAGGGCTTAACCCTTTGCAGCCCTAAGGCGGGAGGACAGGAGGCGGCTGGGTTATGTCAATAGCCAGCGGCAGCCTGGAGCTGTTAGCTGCCTTTCGACACTGTGCGGGCAGGAAGGGACAAGCTGTTTCTAGCGAAGGAGGGGGGGAGGAGAGATGAGCTCTGCAAAGACACGGGCCAGGTCATCCCTTCCCCCAATCCTCTTGCCCTGTGGCTGGAAGCAGCTCCCGTCCCTTTCCTCCCACACGGTGCCGAAACGCTGCTGCTGGCCACATTCTGGTGTGAATCCTGGGAGAAATCTGAGGGGGGGGGCATGTGACCCCATGTGTCCCCCCACGTCTTGCCTTGGGAAGATGTGGCGCCAGGTACCAGAAGAGGCGGGTCCGTCCCAGGGGCCCAGCCAGGCATGGCAGGCGAAGCGCGTCAGGCAGGGAGGGTCAGGTCAGTCAGTCACCCACCCTATGTGAGAGAGGTGTATGGGTGTCACCTCTCCTTGTGTGTGGGGGGGGTAGGAGTGTGTGAGTCCCCCCTCCCTGTGTGACCCCTAGAACTTTAAAGATAAGAAGGTAAATAAAAAGAATCCAACTCCACAGTATTTCTTTTTAACGGGGGCTCAGTCAAGTTGATGTTCATTTGAAGATTCGTACTGCATAGTTCTGATTGATTGCCATTGACCTCGCTTGACCCGGTCAAGAGACTCCATATCGGCCATCCCTCCGTTCATTTTTCAGGAGACAATACTGTAACCACCGAGCTTGCTCTGGGAGGCTCACACGGAGGATGTGCCATTCCGGAAGAGGGAGGTTTTCCTCTTGGGGCTGATTTTTTCAAGCAGTGATAACTGAGTGACGTAGTTAACAGGGCTGTTTTCTCTAGACATGCGCCGAGGTTTGCGGGTGAAGTTCAGGTACTCTTGGTATTGCCACTTACGCAGTCGCTTCTTTAATTCGACCTGAACCTAAGGAAAAGAACGAAACGAGGGGGGAGCGGGAGACGTAGAACGAATGTGGCTATTCCAATTTCACAGACATTGAGGCTAAGATTTTCAAAAGAATGCCTGCCCAATGTTAGGTGTCTAAATCCTAATCTAGGTGCCTAAACAAGTGGATTGATTTTCGAAAGCGCTCAGGACGCAGGGGGTGGCTGGATGAGCTGCTGCTCAGAGGCCCCCAGCAGCTGCCCCACCCTGCCCCAGAAGCTCCCCCCGGACCCACCCACCAGGGCCCCCCTGGAGCAGCGGCTTTCCCCAGTTAAGATGTAGTCGGGGTATTTATAGTACAAGCCGTGGACAGGTCACCGGGCATGAATTTTCGTTTATTGCCCGTGACCTGTCCATGACTTATTAAAAATACCCACGACTAAATCGTAGCCGTAATTATAGTCCCAATATTAGCGTGATCCCATGTAAAGTGTAACCTAAAATAATAAAAAAATAAAATAACTTAATGGAGATATCCTATCTCCTAGAACTGGAAGGGACCTTGAAAGGTCATTGAGTCCAGCCCCCTGCCTTCACTAGCAGAACCAAGTACTGATTTTGCCCTAGATCCCTAAGTGGTCCCCCTCAAGGATTGAACTCACAACCCTGCATTTAGGAGGCCAATGCTCAAACCACTGAGCTATCCCTGCCCCCTAAAATAAACTTTTTATTAAACTTTTTATTACTTAAAATAAAAACAGAAAACTTTTAAGGCCAGAAGGTACCATTACGGTTATTTAGTGTGACCTGCTGCTCCGCACAGGCCAGAGAACCTCTCTCACTAATTCCTGCATCAAACCCATAACTTGTGGTTGAACTGGAGTGTACCAGGGTGGAATTTTCCAAAATTCACAAAGCTCTGAATTAGGTATCCAGGCTCCCCATGAATTGTATGGGGAGTGTTAGGTACCTACAAAAGGGATTCTCAGAAGCCAGCACGCTGAGCGGGGAGCCGCCTAAGCTAGCCAGGAGCTAGCTAACACAGAGGAAAGAGATGAGGTTTAGATCCTCTTAGCTATTTAGTTATTTAATGCCCATTGATCTGAGCCTCTAAGTGACTCTCTCTGCTTGAGATTCTCAGCTGTGAATGCTCCCCTGGAGTTAGATGCCTAAGCCAGGTCAGCCCTTTCTCACAAAAGCCCCCCCCAATCCATAGGCGCTGAGTACCCATGGGAAAAAAATGGTGGGTGCTGAGCACCCACTGGCAGCCCCCCCATCAGCACCTCGGCAGCCCCCCCATCAGCACCGCCCCCTCACCTCCAGCCCGCCGTAATCAGCTGTTCCATGGTGTACAGGAGGCGCTGGGGGGGGGTGGGGGGCAAAAGGGAGAAGCAAGGGTGGGGCACGCTCATGGGAGGGGGCGGAGCAGAGTGGGAAGAGGCAGGTGGGAGTGGCGTCTTGGGTGGAGCGGGGGCGGGGTCTGGGGCGAAGCCAAGGGGAGCACCCCCCCGGCACATTACAAAGTCGGCAACTACGCCCCCCCATCCCATGAAACCAGCAGCCACATGGCTAAAGCACTCACCTGGGAAACCTGAATTCAAATCCCTACTCTGCCTGATTTGGAGCACGGACATGAACGCTGTTCAGTACATCCCAGCTGTATACCCCAACCAGCCTGCACTGCGTGTTCTGGGGTGGGGCGCTCACTCGTTGGCCAGAGGGGAGCAGGGATTGATGCTATAGCCCAATGGTCCCAGCAGTCAGATTCAAGTCTCCCACGGCCCTTGTGAGTGGCCTAATCACTCGGCTATTGGTACACCCAGACCCACTCCCGGAGCTGCATTTTGTGTGGGCCCCAGTCCTGTAGGCATGTGCCAAGAAGGCTGAGGACAGATATGGTTGGTCTCTGTAAATACATTGTGGGGTTAAATACTATGTAAGGTAAAGGGCAATATCAGTCTAACCCCCACAATTCCTGGGTGTGGTGCTCTGGGTGTGGTGTTCTGTCCCCTCTAATGGCACCAAATCCAGTTAGAGATTAATGACTCTGCTGTAGCCTTAGCTAAGAGGCATGTGGTTTTTAGCTCATGCAGTAGAGGTTCATGAATTTAGCTCTAGAGGTCCCAAGTTTGATCCCGATGACTGGGTTAGCTGTGCGGTGACATCAGGGCTTTGGCAACTTTGCACGTACCCACCAGGGGGAATTTAAGGCACCTGCAGGGTTGGGTGGCAACTGAGTGGTGGTTTTGAGAATGTCAGTGGTGCCTAAATGTTGGACTTAGGTGCCTAAGGAGGCCACTAGGTTCTGGGTACCTCTGTGAATCTGCCCCTTTTGTGACTTAGGAACACCCATCACTTTGGAAGTCCATGGGACCCGTGCTTTCAAGTTGCTTTGGTGCTTTTGAAAAATCCCACCTGAAACATCCATATTTGCTTATGCCTTAGTTGGCTTCTTAATGCTCTTTTTACAAGGCAAATTCAGGTAAGTTCTGGCCATTCACGTTGCAAGCTCCATAAAGCACATATATAGTATAAAAAAATCCCGCATCTTCCCTTGGAAAATGACCACTTTTTAAAACAGATGGCACGTTTGGCTACATTTTCCAAAGTACATCATAGAGTCTTAACAATAATCAAAGAACATGAAGCATAAGGTTGAACAAGAGTATCTGGAACCACACAGGCTGCCCTGGAGAAGAAAAGAGCTTGCTAGAGGAAATAAAAGCCGAACAGAGGTTCGATATGTATCCAGAGACACTAAGTGAACAGACTCTCTCATGACAGGGGAATCCCTGATACCTTGTCAAGGGGTCACTACCTCAAAGCTGATGTTGTGCCTTCCTGTAGCAGACCAGAATTACATGTATTTAGACAAAGTAGAGAAACACAGGCAGGAAGACGGATAAGGCTATTTCATGCTTTCAGGAGCAGCTCAAAGTCATTCACAATGGCCTATTCTGGAAATTGGAACACAAGGAAAACAATGGAGGCCCCTGAGTTTCAAAGGTCTTATGCAATCGCATGTCTTGCTACTTACCTCTCCATTTAAGAAGCAATATAGAAGGGCGACAACAAAGCCCTAGGGAATTAAGGGGGGAAAAAAAGGTTATTTCTAAAAAAGGTGAACTTCAGCACAACAGGCCTTGGGGAAACAGATAATTGTAGAGTGAAGTCAGCCTAATTAATACTTTGATTAGGACACACAATAACATAATGTTTCCAATCAGTATTTTGGTGGCGTGACACTATTCATATGACTTTCGTATTTAGACTAAACAATGTCATGGACCTGATATTGTATATGTGCACCACTGACCTCTAATGGATATAAGCAGAACTGCTCCCGTGTGAGAGGGGCCCTGTACTGCTAGCAGCTAATCACAATTCTCCTTTAGCTCAGGTAGAAGGGATCTGGGGGTTTTGGAGCAGGCAGATCTGAGTTCTAGCCCTGGTTTGGCATGCAATCCTGCGTGTATAGCATGAAATCCTAGGCAGCCAAAGCTTTTTTTAAAACTATGTAGCCGTGAATTATAAGGCTGTAATTATACAGCGGGTTTTGACAGCATCTTTATAAACAAGGCAAAGACTGTCATCAGTGCGATCATCAGAAACCTGTCATGTAATCACAGCTATGTAATGAAAGTGTGTTTTTTTAAGTACCTGAGTGTGATATTTTCCAAAAGGGAACAGACAATTGCTTCTGCTCATACACCCCTAAATGTTCTCCCAGAAGCCTGAAAATACCTTTCTGCAACAATCAGACCAGACCCTGACCCCTGGTTCCTCCCTTGGACTAATCCTCCCTGGGGCCTACCATAGAGAGCATCTGGAGAAGACACACCATGGGATAAGGACAGCTACATTCTCGGGGGTCAACATTTCCACCTCATGCTTTCTCCTTTGGGCTGCAAGTTTACCAGTAAGTACATGTGCACAGCCGGTGTCTATAATTTGATTCAAAAGAGGCTGAAAAATAATACACTATAAAAACTTCAATTTCCCTTATAGACACTGTTTGTGGCAAAATATTTCTTCAGGGTGGAATTTCCACAGCTCCTAAGTGACTTGCAATGGCTTTCAATGGGACTTGCGCTCCTAAGTGATGTAGACAGTTTTGAAAATTACAGTTCTGGTGTATTTCTTTCTATTTCTAAGGCCAAGGAGGTGCCTCTCCATCGCCCTGTGTATCCTGCCAATAGTTCAGTTTGCCTACAAAACTGTGCAATAAACCATGGCACAAAATCCAGCCATGATAGAGCAGGCCAGAGAGCCAGTTTCATGCCCGATCTCCTTCTACCCCCCTCCCCCACCCCTGCCCCGCAAGTGCCTGGCAGCTTGCCCAGAACATTAAGAGATTCAGGCTATTTCTGACCAAAAACGGATGACCATTCCAGGGAGAAAACCCTGCCAAGAACCAGAGAGTGCCAGCTAGTGCATGGTGACTCATTGCAACCTCAGCAAAATGACACAAGAGAGGTAGTTTCTCTTATAGGCAGGTCCCAGGTAATTCAAGTGTACCTGAGTCAAAAGCAACAACTTAAATTCTGTCTCAAAGCCAACAGGTAGCCATGAGAGCATGGAGCACTGGTATAATGTTCACTGCATGGGCAGTTCGTATCCCAGTCTAGGATTAAGCTTCTGAATAGACTTAAAGTGTAGCATCATCAGGTGTGCATTGCAGTCATCTAATCTCAAAGTGACAGAGGCATGGATGAAAGAAGCAAGGTCTACATCCAAAAGAAGAGCCATACTCTTCTGGCCATGAGAAGATAGAGAAAGCAATCCTGGCCACAGCTGCTACTTCATCACGTAATGGCAGTTGTTGGTCTAACCGGACCCACAGACTACGAATTGAAGGGTGGGTGCACTAGCAATGGAAGGAGAGAGACTGATGTTATTTCTCCTAACCTACTCTTATCGCCTGTTTTATCTGGATGGAACGTCAGCCAGCAAATTTTGATCCACACCCCAGCCTTCATGAGACACCAGGTAAGGCACTCAGTCACCCTTCCCGGATCGGGCAAGGTCAAGACAGTTCTTAATTCAATCTTTATTTATCATACCTGAAAGGAGCCCAAGCCCAGCTCAATATAAAGTCTAGCTTCCAATCCAGTGCTTTCTGGGCAAAACGCAAACACGATATAGTGCACTCCAAAGAGTGGGATCAGGAGCAGGGTGGATTTAGCTAGTCTCCTGGGAAATGAAAAAAAACAACAACAGAAAACACAAACATGATAGACTTGACAACATTTCAATGAATTTAATGGAAGGTGGGAAACTAACAGAACTGAGACTGAGGGTGTGTGCATACAGCGTAGAAATGCACAATGTGAGGGGGAGGGGATTTTTAAAGCGCACTAATTTGTTGCACATTAATTGGTCTGTGTAGACCCTGCTGGTGTGTAATAGTTAAAGTGCATGAGGGAACTTTCAGCGTGCACCATCAGGATTCACACGGACCAATTAATGTGCTTTAGAAATAACACCGCTGTAGTGCCCTAGGGTGCACCATGTAGACAAGACCTAAATCCTCCATTTATCTACAGATCAGGCACGGTCTGTCGTCGACGTGCAAAGCCAATGTGCGTCTAATGGCGATAGGGTCATTCGTTCTCTATGCCTTTGCAATCTTTTTTCTCTTTCCTGTGTCAGCGGGCATGGATGCCAGTCTGTGGTACTCATGATGGTGGTTCTTCTGATGGGGCCATCTGTCCATTTTGAACTGGATGCACCAATTCTTTTCACATAGATAATCAAACATGCCTTTTGGGCTGGATTGGACTGGCAATCTAGTATTGAAATTCTCCAGCCTTACCAAAACCATGAGCCAACTAGTCCCCTGAGTGGTTCTAAGAGACCATTTACGAGGTTGGCAGGGCTGAGTCTCTCAAGAAGGGCATGATATGCCAGGGAGTACAGAACCAGAATGGGAGGAGTTAAATATCTGGGAACCAGATCCATCTGGAGCTCATTAAACTACAGGGCATAGCTGATGTGCATAAAATAAGAACGGTGAGAGAGAGAGGAGGGGCCAATTGTGTGGCAAAGCATGGAGCCAACCTAAGTAGAGCGGGTTAACTTGATTGCAATTGGTTAGGTGCAGGACTTTCAGTTGGGCCTGGTTGGTGGCCTAGCATGGAGAGGACTTTATATGGGGGCCTCTAGAAAAAGAGGGCAGAATTTTACCTGCTCATACCTTAGAAACAAGGCGGCAACTCGACTTCGGGGGTTTTTTTGTTCTGGGAGTTACCTTCCCCACTATTGAGGAAGAGGCCACAGGGGGGACACCCCCAGGAAACAATAACTTAAACCAGATCCAACAGGAGATAATAGAAAAAAAGATATCATCACTTACACAAAATGACTAGACTGGCTGCCGCTGACTTCCGGAGATTGTAATTTCTGCACCAGAATTCTGATCACATTGACAAATATAATAAAGTTAATCTGCAAAGAGAAGAAGGGGTTTCTAAGCTTCCTAGGAGACAAAGCCAGATCTTCAATGGGTGCAAATCAACGTAGATCCATCCATGTCAAAGCAGCTATGCCAATTTATGCCAACTGAATATCTGGTTCTCAATCTTTACACAATCAAATAAATAATAAGGACAACATTTTCTATCTTCGATGCCTAAAGTGACACCCCCAAATCCTTATTTAGGCACCTAAGTAAACAATCTGATTTTCAATTTTGATGTGCTTCCACAATGACTTTGAACAGGAGGTTTGCCTGCTCAGAGCCTGAAAATCAGGTCTTTTTTTTTTATGCCTAATGATGGATGTAGGTGCTAATCTTTAGGCACCTCTGTTTGAAAGTTTTGACTGATGCTCATTTCTATAACATTCCACAAAACAGATCTTGCACCACAATTGAAGTCCGTACGAGTCCTACTTGCATATACAATGGCCAAATTTTGTCCTAAACATGCATCCTAAAGGCTCAAGTGCAAAATGCTCTCGCATAAAATTGGAGAAAAGACTGATGAGAGTCTGGGTAGAGGGGCAATATTATTCAGTGGTTTGGAGAGAAAACAGAAGAATAAAAACAGGGGAAAGAAATGACTAGGTATAGGCATGTCACAAGCCCCTTATTATTATTATTATGTATTGGTATTGTGGTAGCTCCTAGGAGCCTCAGTCGTGGGTAGAACCCTGTTGTGCTAGGGGCTGTACAAACACAGAACAAAAAGACACCCTGTGCTCCAAAGAGTTTACAATCTAAGTACATCCTCACATTTTGGATGCAAGAGTAAGTGACAGAAAATAGATGATTTTACACATTATTCTACACAATGAGCCTTTAAGGCTAAATGTTCCTGTACCTGCAAATGTGCAATGATCATGCATGAGTGTCCTTATTTAGGCATGTTCCTAGCATTAAACTCTGAGTAATTAGCCTTGTATCACCTGTGTGTGATCTTGCACTATTGCCAATTTTGGTGGCACGCATGTAGCTTACATTGGCTGAAATGGAGTACAAGACAAACGTCCCAGGGCAACATTCTGCCCTTCATTTGTCATTTTCATGCATTTCACTGCTGCTTGTCTCTCTTCCACTCACAATATAGCAAGTGTTATGCAACAATTTCCAGCTTCCTAAAATTCAAAACAAATTAAATGCGGTATGCGGCACTGTATCCCTGTCTGACTGAAAAGAGATATGTGCTTAGCTTTCAGTTCTTCAAAGGATTCAACAGATCAAAGGCAAAACTCACTAATACAGATAGCAGTATGGGTCCCCTGATGATCCATAACACTGCTGTATTCTCATCATCATCATCCCAGCATCTGAAACAGGAAACTAAATAATTACCTGATCTGGTTTGTGCTGAATATTAAATGACTCAAGTCTTGGTACAGAAAAGTGGCTGTCGTTAACGCTTGTTGTTAGCAATTTAAAAGCATCTCCCAAAAGTTCTTCCAGATTTTCACTCCCAAGAAGGTTACTCTATAGCCTAATGCAAAGAAGACTTATCCAGCAGGAGGCAAAGGTAGAGGAGGTGGCAGCGTTTAGGGTACATGTGGCTACACGCTGCAGTGAAAAACAGGCTGAATCCACACTGCAGTGCGTAGCTTTATGCAGCAGTGAAAAGCTCTGGCAGCAGAGAGGCCATGGGGAAAGGCCAGAGCCTTTCCCTGCTGCCTCCTCCTTGCCAGAACCAGGGCCGGCTCCAGGCACCAGACGAGAAAGCACGTGCCTGGGGCGGCACATTGTAAGGGGCGGCATTCCGGCCAATCTTGGGGCGGCCGGCCCAGCCCTGAAGGGGCACGGACCCCGACCCGGGGGGGCAGGAACTAGTGATCCCCGCTGCTCATCGTGCCGCCGGCCTCCCCGGGACACGCCACTCCCCGCCGCCTGCACCGGCCTCCGTCTCCCGCGCCGCTCTGAGCCCGGCCCGGCCGAGCCACCTNGCACACGGCCCATCAGGGAAATCCGCCGGTGGGCCGGGCCAGTTTGTTTACCTGCAGCGTCTGCAGGTTCGGGCAATCGCGGCTCCCACTGGCTGAGGTTCACCATTCCAGGCCAATGGGGGCTACTGGAAGCAGCGGCCAGCACATCCCTCGGCCCGCGCCACTTCCAGCAGCTCCCATTGGCTTGGAACGGCAAACTGCGGCCAATGGGAGCTGCAATCGGCCGAATCTGCGGACGCGGCAGGTAAACAAACCGGCCTGGCCCGTCAGTGGGTCTCTCTGATAGGCCGTGTGCCAAAGGTTGCCCATCCCTTGATTAGTGCATTACACTCACACCACCAGATACTTCATGGGGTGTCTAGAGATTGACAAAATTTCCACCTGGGAATTTTTGAACAAAAATAAATAAAATGCTGCAGTTGCATTGAACATGTGCTACCTCATGAATTGTCAATGCTCATAGAAAATGCATCTTACGGCAAATGTTTTTCACAGCTCTAGGCATAACTGTAAGAAGGCACATATACAAACAAAGGGAGAAAACATGAGTGTACTAACCCCAGCCAATCAAAATGAACCACCACACGTACTGTTTATCAGAAACAAATGTCAACAGCAGCAGTGTTTGCAAGTACATCCCTTCTACCAGGAGCCAGAAGAAGTTGGCTAAAATGCTGAACTGAAAGAATGCCACTGCAACCTTACATGCAACCTAGAGACACACAGGAAAAGGAGAATATTAGCTGCAGTTTCTGAAGTTAGACATCTTCAAGGTCCTGGGAAAAAGCTGGAAAAATGTGAACCAAGAGAAATATGCACTTACACAGGTTCTGATCTAAAGCCTATTGAACTCAGTAGATTTATCATTGACATCAACGGGGTTTGGGTTACTCCCATAAATTATACAATTCTAGTGAGTTGTGTACAGTTGTTTGAAAGTGAAAATTTGGGCCTCATTGTGGGCCAAACTCCTTACTCATGTAAGTGGATGCAAATCTGCTGGAGTTGACAGAGTTGTACCCTCATACACCAGAGCTGAGTTTGGCCCTTGGTATTTCTTTCTGTGTCTGATGTGATTTGCTACTTTGGTATATTGAGGGCCATATTGGAATTGCAAGCTATCACTGTAAGAGGGTGGGGATGGTTCCTGATCCTGCTTGCAGGCTAGGGATCCTTGTAGGAAAACATGGGATCTGGGCCTACCAGAGTGAGTCTGAATACTAGACAGTATTTGGTCCTGCCATGCGGGCAGGGGACTGGACTCGATGACCTCTTGAGGTCCCTTCCAGTCCTAGAATCTATGAATCTATGAATCTATGAAGACAGACAGCCTCAAGTAAAGTGGGGTGAGCTGTGCCTCTCTGTTTTAGGGAGCATCCTGTTTTGTCTCTCTGTTTGGTTTTTTTGTGTGTGTTAATTATTTAAATTCTATTCAATAAAGTAGTGCTATATTGCAATCCTCCCGAAAGATAAAAACAAATACTCTAATTTGTCTGTGTGTATGCCATAAACATAACACCTAAAGTACACCTGTACCCCGATATAACGCTGTCCTCGGGAGCCAAAAAATCTTGCCGCGTTATAGGTGAAATCGTGTTATATTGAACTTGCTTTGATCGGCCGGAGTGCGCAGCCCCCTTCTCCCCCCCCCCGGGGAGCACTGCTTTACCGCGTTATATCCAAATTCGTGTTATATCGGGTCACGTTATGTTGGGGTAGAGGTGTATAATGAACTCAGACCCATTTTTTCCCCCATAAAACCAAAATACAGGAAATCTCAGCGTTACCTCTGTAACAAGGATTAACCAGTAAAATCAAATACAGTGAGAGAGAAGAAAAGATGGATACCGTTGACATTAAGCAGTGGTCCATATTTTCATCAGCAAACAAAACAGCATCTTTAATGAAAACAGCAGTGGCTCGAAGGATGAAAGAGACAAACAGATGCATGTGGATGTAATTCCGTGTACAGTGGAATTTTCTGAAATGAGAACATAAAAAGGGAAATCACTCTTCAAAGAGAAATTTCAGTCTGCCCCATCTAAAAACCAAACAAAGGAATCAATTCTGTCTTCAGACATCACTCAGCAAGTCAAAACAAGTACAGCAGGGCACGCTTTCCCTGTCGTGCCCCAGCAACTTGAACTAGAGAACTAGAGAAGCCATCTCTAGAAGCAAGGCAATAGGTTAGCTCATTCTCTGTGTTCCCGGACCTCTACTGCTATTACTATGGAAAGTGTGGTGGTTTTATGCCTATCCACTGGAAAACAGGCTGAGACAATTTGTGATTTGATTCAATGCTCATTGGAGAGACACCCCTTTGTGACTCCAGTGGATATTGGATTGGTCTCTTATTGCACAGGTCACTGTGTTGATGCTAAATAGTAATGATTTCCATTCATTACCACCCAAGGCTGGATTGGTACTAGTGGCCTAAAATCAAAAGGTTCTGCCCCCTATCATCCAAACTCAGCACACATAAGATCCTCAGAACGGCCATACTGGGTCAGACCAATGGTGCATCTAGCCCAGTATCCTGTCTTCCGACAGTGGCCAATGCCAGATGCTTCAGAGGGAATGAACAGAACTGGGCAATTATCAAGTGAGCCACCCGTGTTGTCCAGTCCTAGCATCTGGCAGTCAGAGGTTTAGGGACACGCAGAGCATGGGGTTGCATCCTTAAACCATCTTGGCAAATAGCCATTGATGGATTGATCCTCCATGTATTTATTTAATTCTTTTTTGACTGTGCAATTTATTTTCCCTCCATCTCTGTGCACAGCTCCTATAATCTGCAATGGATGGTACAGGCACATCTGACGGGAGTTTATGGAGAGAATGTCCTTGCTAAGCATGGGGAAAGTAGTTACCCTATGTGAACTGTGAGGCCATCATGAGGTGGTTATGCAGCATTGACACAAACCATAGTCCCATTAAAAAAAAAAAAACTCCAGGAGGAATAGTGAGAGGGTACACATTCAAGTCTTCTGTTTTAAAGTCTGCTGGGAAATATCACACCTTAAGGGATGGAGAATAGGTTACCATGGATGGAAATATAGTGTCTGTGATAGAATGCAAAAACTGGAAAATAAAACCACTGGAGAGACAAGTCACAGACATGAGAATTAGGGTGAAGCTGAACAGTGTCTCGAAATACCTCAAAGGCTGCTGCGAGCGTTTACCTGAAGATGGCAAAGATAACGAGAGCTGTAATGAGTGAAGTCAGAGATGTCGCATAGCCAGCAGTGTAGACATGCCAAAATGCAGAATAATATGATTTCTATGAGAAGAAGAAAAGATAGAAAAATACAGATGGATGTGCAGCATTCATCCCAACGTGCCCATTTTACTAAGGCTCAATTTACTTCAGTAAATAGTTACAAAAGAAGCTCTTTTGGTGCTGAGAACACTTCTCTTCCCAGCCACCTCAGCCATATAATATAAATTATACTTTACATCTCCAAAGTGCTTTATAGTGGATAGGGGCTCTAGATTGGGACTTAGGAGACTTGAGTTCTAGAGTTGTCTTTGCAACTGATCTTCTGGGCAGCGGCAGCTCCAGGCACCAGCGCTCCAAGCACGTGCCTGGGGCAGCAAGCCGTGGGGGGGCGCCCTGCCGGTCCCTGCAAGGATGGCAGTCAGGCAGCCTTCGGCAGCTTGCCTGCGGGAGGTCTGCCGGTCCCACGGATTTGGCAGCAATTCGGCGGCGGGTACGCCAAAGCCACAGTACCGGGGACCTCCTGCAGGCAAGCTGCCAAAGGCAGCCTGCCTGCCATGCTTGGGGTGGCAAAAAATCTAGAGCCGCCCCTGCTTCTGGGTGACCTTAGGCAAGGCATTGGCCCTCCTGTGCCTCAGTTTCCCCATCTGTAAAATGCAGATAATGATTTGGGCTCATTGAAAACTTTCCTTTGAAACTGGTTTTCAGCAGAAAACTGGGTTTTTGATTAAACACATTTTCTTGTGACATGTCTATTTTACCAGGAAAGTTTTGGTTTTTTTCCATTCCACACCCAAAAAAGCTTTCAACCAATCCCAGATAAATTTCAGATTTTGGCTGAAAAATTTCAATGTTTTGAGAAAACATCAAATTTTTCTGCAGAACACTGCCCTTATTTTCTGACCACCTCTAACAGTGACACGTACCCCTCCGCCCCGTGTAAAGGGCTTTGATGTGTATAAATGTGCTACATGGGCCTGATCCAAAGCCCCTTGAAGCTCCCAGAAAGACTCAATTCACTCTAAGAGCTAAGTATTGTTAAGATATGTCTTGGTTTTACAAAACCTTGTGGCTTGGGTTTTATATTTGCGACACAAACCAAGGAGTGTCTGGCAGCCGGACTTCATTTATTTGAAGCACCAATGTTTGGGAGTATTTGGATAAAGGCGCCTCGCTGTGGCCTATCCCAAATCCTCAGTGAAGGTCCGATGGTTCAAGGTGCTGAGCTTTTACAACTCTCATTGAAGCTGATGGGAGGCGAAGTCACTCAGCCTGTCACCAGTGTTCAACACCTTGCAAATTCTGTCACTAACTAATTGTTTCAATACCTAGGACCACATGCAAAGCCCATCAGAACTAATGGGAGTCTAATGAACTTGAATGGCTATGGATCAAGCCTCTAGCGAGTAGGTACAGCTAAGCAAAAAGGAACAGATGAGGAAACTGAAACATTATGGAGTTGAGAGTGACCCAACATCACACGGTGTGTTAATGGGGTTCGTTTCTGAGCTCTGACGCAGAGTCCTTAATTCCTAGTTTCAAACTCAGCCTACTAAGGGTATTTCTATACTGCAATCAGAGGTGTGACTGCAACATGCATAGACATACCGAAGCTAGCTTTGATCCAGCAAGCTCGAATATCAATAGCAGTGAAGCCGGGGCTGCACAGACTAGCCACTCAAGAATATAACCAGGATCCCGGGTGGACTTGTACAACCCGTGCTGCCGTGGTTTCACGGCTATCGTTATGCTAGCTCCGGTTGGTTTAGATGTGCTGCAGTCACACCTCTGATTGCAGTGCAGAGGACCCTAAGTGTTATTGCCTCTTTGATATTACACTTTAACACCACTAAGTTCATTTTGGCATGTTGCGTATTGATGTATCCTGAGAAAAACAGGAAGCACCAGCAAGCTTTGCCTGTGCAAATTGTTTCCAGTTTCACTACAGGGCCACCTGCTTATTCCAAATCATAAGGAATCAAAATCCTTAGTTTGTTGCTGGTCAGTCAAATTTCCTCAGGGCAGATGCAAGTGCCACATTGTTCACCAGTTCATCCTAACCCTAACCTCGTTTATCAAAAGGCTGAGGAGATGCCAACAACTCCAGGCTGAGACAGTCATTATCCATTTTAAATAGGTCCAGAAACATTGGCAGTAAACCTGCCCATCGGAGAATCATCCTGGCATTTTGTGAAATCACCCTAACATTTTCGATGTAATATGCGACACAAAGATGGAAAGCAGGAGGCTTGTTCAGTAGGGCCAGGAGCGCCGCCAGCTTTTCTGCCGCCCTAGGCGGCGGAAGGTCCCACCCCGAAATGCCGCCCCCCACAGAGGCAGCGGAAGGTCCTGCCACCGAAATACCGCCATGGTCGCTGCCCCCCAAATTGTAGCGCTCTAGGCGACCGCCTAGGTCGCCTAATGGGTTGCGCCGGCCCTGAGTAGGGCAGGCGCAGGGCCGTCCTTACCATACACAAAGTACACAGCTGCGTAGGGCACCAAGAAACTTAGGGCATCAAATTTCCTGGTGCCCTGCACAGCTGCGTGCTGCTCCAGCCTCTGCCCTGCCTCTTCCCATCCCTGAGGACTGCAGCAGGGCTGGGCCTGCACTCACCGGCGGCGGGAAGTGCAGGGACCCGGCCTCAGCTGTGCCACTGGTGAGTGCTCGGAGGTGGTTCCCCCCTGTCCCTCAAGCCAGCCCCCCTCCCCACAGAGGCCTGCCCCCCGCAGGGAGCTGCGTAGGGCCCCAGAATAGCTAGGGATGGCCCAGGGCAGGCAGGTGGGCCAAAAGTGCTTTCCCCTTCTGGGGTAGCTGACAGAAGCACAGTAAGCAGCAGAGTCCAAACAGGTGAGGGTGAAAAGGGTACTCGGGTTCTGAGTGCACAGAGAAAACACTACCCCACTATCTCTCCCGTAGTGGGTTTTATACACCGTCTCTGGTATTACCACAGGAGCTGAGCACCTCATAATCTTTGATGGATTTAACCTCAGAACACCACGAGGTAGGGCAGTGCTGCTGTGTCCCTGTTTTACAGAAGGGGAACTGAGACACGGAGAGGCTAAGCTACTTTCTCAAAGCCACATGGGCAGAGTAATGACTTGAGCCACGTACCCTAACCACTGGACCATCCTTTCTACCTTCAGAGAAGGCTGTTGAACACAAGTGTCTGGAACCCTAATTTCAAAGGAACCGTGAAGACGACTCTTCCCCTTTCGCTGTATGCAGGGTCCCCCCAGGGAAGCAAAGGGTTAGGCAGCAGGCTATCTTCTCCATCCAGATAGATACAGAACACAGCAGGCCAGACTCTTCTACGCCAAGATCCATTCAGTGCAGGATGAGGGGGCCATAACTGGTTCCCCAATTCTCCACCCTGCATTGTGTCAGATCCAGCTCTGATGTCATTTAGCCCAATGGGCCATATGACAGCTGAGAACTGCCGGAGTGCCATCTAGCCCTAGTCCCCTCCTTGATACCCCCACCTATGCTGGGGCTGGGTTGGGGTGGTGGAGGGGTCAGCTCCACCAGCCTTGTGGTAGCTTCCTCCCCAGCACCCAGGGAAGTCTCAGCTGGACAGTACAGTCAATCTTCAGCCATTTGCACCACTTACGTGGTGTAGGGTCAGAGCAAAGGAGAAAATCTGGCTTATGTATATTCAGCATTCCTCAGGATGTTTTCATGGGGGCAGTTCTGGGTTTGCTCCTACTAGGTGCATCTCCAACCCAATACTGACCTGATCTTCAGGGCCTTTACTGGAACCTTCATCAAATCCGCAGGCAATAGAGTACGGTGGGTACGGTTCTGACCAATATGCCTCTTGTGTACAGTTTCTTTGCAGAAAGCCTGAAACAGTGAAACACATCAGCAAATGACGCATGTTGTTTAGCACTGACAAGAAACAGCTTATTCTTAGTGCCCAAATCCTCAGATCTATTTTATTACTTATCGATACTTCTGGATGCGCCAACTGCTTTTAGCAAGATTGGCTATACAGAATTAAAGCTACTTTAGCTATCTACCTTGTGAAAGGCTGAGACAAATATTCAAATGAACGGGAAAGGAACAAAGCAGCTTCCAGGTTTATATAGGAATTGCATACTGTGAGCTCAATTTTTATACAAAGGCACCTAAGTCATGCATCCAAATCGTGCCTTTAAGAACCAGTTTGGGTCTTAAGATATATGACTACTCAGTTGATTAGCAGGGCCGCCCAGAGGATTCAGGGGGCCTGGGGCAAAGCGGGGGAGCGGACATAAAAAAAGGCGCCACCCACTGCAGTGCTTCTACTAACCGGGTGGCGCTCTGAGTCTGCGGCAGCGAGTCCTTCAGTCACTCCGCGTCTTCGGCAGCACTGAAGGGCCCACCGCCAAAGTGCCGCCGAAGACCCACGCCGCCGCTGGGTGAGTAAAAATTAAAAAAGGCGCCTCTAGCCAGGAAAGAGATTCTTGGCCAGGGCTCGCGGGGCCCGGGGCAAATTGCCCCACTTGCCCCACCCTCTGGGCGGCCCTGTTGATTAGAGACACAAGGTGGGACCAACACGGCTACAACAACACTGCAGGGCCAGCTTTAGGCCAATTCCACCAATTCCCCCGAATCGGGCCCCGCGCCTAAGAGGGCCCCGCGCCTAGTGGCAGGGCCGCCGGGGTGGGGGCAAGTGGCCGAGAATCCCTTCCCTGGCTAGAGGCTCCTTTTTAATTTTTACTCACCCAGCAGCACTCCGGGTCTTTGGCGGCACGTCAGTGGCGGGTCCTTCACTCGCTCTGGGTCTTCGGCAGCACTTTGGCAGCAGGTCCTTCAGTGCCACCAAAGACCCGGAGCGAGTGAAGGACAAACCGCCGAAGACTACGAGTGCCGCCCGGTGAGTACAAGCCCCACATGTTTTTTTATGTGTTTTCTTTTTTTTTTCAGTCATCGCTGCCGGGGCCCCGTCAAAACTGTTCGAATCGGGCCCCACACTTCCTAAAGCCGGCTCTGCAACACTGTATACCCACTTTATAGCATTAATAACAATACTTTGAATTTCTGTAATATCTTTTACCCAAGGATCCCAAAGCACATATAATTTCTGATCACTTCCAAGTCTGAAAGACTTAAGCCTCTCAGTACTTCAGGAAGGTAGGGTAGTATTATTATCATCCCCATTTTTATAGATGAAGAAATTAAGGCTATGTCTACACTGCCCCGTGAATAACTAGGTCACCAAAGTGCTACACAATAACTCCCCCATATGGATGTTGTGGGCACAAACTAAAAGGTTCCTAGTTCACATTTAATGTAGTTCAGTTTGAAGAGGTGTATGTTAGCGGTGTCATCAGTAGCTTGCCCAAGGTCACCGAGGATTTGCAACAAAATCGGGAATAAAAACCAGGAATCCTGGCTCCAAGAACCCCACTGCAAAACTATCCATCCTCTCAATTACAGTAGGATAGACAAAGTTATCTGGACTCTGACATTTGGGCTCCCATCCTTCCAGTCATACAAATGATGCCACTATTTTAGCAAGATACTCCCCGCTGATTGTCACAGCATTTGGCTTTTGCTTTTAAATGGTGAGAGGGATTACTGCTAGAGCTGGCCAACATTTTTTTCAATGAATGTTTCACTGTTGAAAAATGCCATTTCAGCCACATGGATACTTACTGCAGGAATTTGTCAATTTTGATGAAATTTTTTTTAAGGGGAAAAAAAAACCCATCGAAAAGAAACATTTCAATCTTCTTGGAATGGGCCATTTCACTTTTTCGTTTCAAAATGACTTTTCATTTTGAATTTTTTATTTTAAATGATTAATGATAATAGCCAATATAAAAAGTCAAAATGCAAATGAAACATTTCAATTGTATCAAAATGGAACATTTCAAATGACCCGACACTATTTTTTCCCCCAAAAAATTAGTTTTGTGAGAAATTTCAATCATTCTTTTTTTTATTCCAATTCGGAAGAAAAATTAAATTCGAAAGGTCAGAATTTCCCATAGAACACAAAGGCCTTGGCTACACTGGTAATTCAGTGCTGAACTCGCTGCGCTCAGGGGTGTGAAAAAACACCCCCCCTGAGCGCAGCGAGTGCAGCGCTGTAAAGTGCCAGTGTAATCAGCGCCTGCAGCGCTGCACGCTCGCTCGCAGCGCTGCAAGCTATTCCCCTCGGAGAGGTGGAGTACTTGCAGCGCTGCGAGAGAGCTCTCACAGCGCTGGCGGCGCGACTACACTCGCACTTCACAGCGCTGTGAAACCGCGAGTGTAGCCAAGGCCATATTCTTAGTTTCCACCAGCTTTAATGATAACTTTATCAACTTTCAGACTGCATAATTGGGTATGGGATTATTTTAAAAGGGACTATTCCTTTGAGTAAGGGTGCTCAGGGCCTTTTATTTTCCACACCAAATTCAAACACAACCTTTTCAAATGCTATTCTAATCTCCAGCATATTCATGCTGGGAAGTGCTTCTGTCTTCCAAATTTTGGGCTGCTAAAATGGGCCAAATTAGGAAGAGTTTTCTTTTTTCTAAACTACTGTGCATGAGGGCCAAATATGTCCTTTGTATTTGTGTATGTCATTTCTACTACTTTCAATACCATTGCAAGTAGTAGTGCATTCCCAAGAGGATTGCAAAAAATCACTCTTTACTGACTTTTCTCCATCTCTTTACAAATGGCTGAGATCAGCCCAGATCAGAATGAGCAAAGGGATTGTGAAGGTATAGCTGTCCAAGTGAAGGTATTCGTGTTCTGAAGGAGATCAATGGTTTATCCAGTCCATTATCTGGTCATGGACATTGGTGCATGTAGGATACATTAGAGAACCCCCCCCCCCCAAAATGTACCTAATGAATATATGTAACCCTGAAAAAGAATTCTTCCTGACACCACTAACCTTATGCCCTGATAGCAGTGGCAGATTACTGCATATGCCAATGGGGCTTGGGCCCAGGGGCCCCAGCCAATTTGGGGACCCCAGAAAAATCTCCCCCCACCCCAGCCCGGAAGCAGAGCTTCTCCAGTCTCGGTGCCACAGTGGGTGGGGCGGGGCGGGGCATGGAAAGGAGCGAGTGGGGGGCAGGGATGCGGGGGGAAGGGGCGGAACAGGGAAGGGTCTGCAGGGGAATGGGTGGAATGGGGCAGGGCCATGGGTGGGGCCACAGACAAAAGTGGGGGGCAGGGCCACAGTTCTGGTTCCGGGTCCCCCTCACTTGCTCCAGCCCAGGGCCCCAGAACTTGATCCAACTCTGCCCTGATGCATGAATGTTGATTGCTTTAGTATCTTAGCCCTTATGCATATTTTTAAATGGCTAGGAACCTTAATAACAGGGGGAAAAAAACATTCTTGCCCTGTATGTTGGTGATTTCTTCAAAGAAACCCGGGCATGCAACTTTTACCACTTCTCCAAAAGTGGCTTTGGGCCAGCAACTCAGTCCATCCCAATCCCCTGGGCATCCTGGAAAGAAAAAGAGTCTTAAATTAAAGAGACGCCTGCAGAATGAGGCATTTCAGAAGTCTTGCAATCGCTTACCGAAAGATTGCCCGTGTCTTTATTAGTGGACCAAGTGCAAGACTCAGCTGCAGTTCTTATGTAGCCCAGAGTCACAATGGCATGGTGTGATGCTGGCAGACCAGGTGCCAGCTCTTGCCAAGGCTTTAGGTGTGTGTTAGTAACTGGTTAAGATGGGTATTGGGCTTATAACAACGTCTTTAGCGTTCAGACTTTATGAAATGCTTGTAAATTGCTGTATGCATTAATCTCACTTATACTTTCCTTGTCACCTGCCATAAGGAAATATTTACGTTTTTGCATGTAACTGGAAAAAAATGTTTGCTCTGAAACTGTGAACCCAATCAGGAAGGACCATCTCCTGCACAACAAGCAAGCCTATCAAAACTAAATGGGCCACTGTGGGACATTACAATACAAAGACTTTGTTAATTGCCCCCTTGAACTCATGAAGAGACTGTGTGCAAAAGGGCTCATCCCATCAGCTTGGATTCTGGAAAAAAGAAGGAAAAATCCCTGACAAGAATTTTTTTATTTCTTTTGCTGTCTGGACTCTCCTGTGAGAGCTACTAAACTGAAGCATAGATTAAATTGGGTTAACCGTGGCCTAAAAGACATTTGGAGCTGACAGATTCCTGCAACTCTGTCACCTTGTAAGACCATAGAGTGTACCACAATTACGTATTTATGCTTGCCTGCTTTAACATTGTAGTAACTCATTTCTTTTCTTAGTTCATAAATCCTTAGATAGTTTACTAGAGAATTGGCTACAAGTATTGCCTTTGGTGTGAGATCTAAGGTACAAATTGATCTGGGGTAAGTGACCGGTCCTTTGGGACTTGGAGTAACTTGAATATGTTGTGATCTTTGGTGTATAGCAACCATCTAGCAGTAAATCCAGCTTGCCTGGGTGGCAAAATAGACTGGATTGCTTAAGGGAACTGTCTGTGACTCCATGGTAAGACTGTATTAGTGCTTTAGGAGTTCACACTTGCTACTGGTGAAATCTAATTATAGAACACACAACCAGTTCGGGATCTCTGTCCTGCTTCTTAACAATCCAGTATAAGGGTGGCACTCAGGCACTCCAGGCAGCATGACACATGGTTGTGCTAAATCCCATGCAGTTCCACAAATTTAGGGGGACATTGTATTTCTGTTTTACAGTCATGGACACAGTCTCTCACACATACATTTTTCATCTCATCTGTTTCTTTTCTTTTCTTGAGAAAGTGAACATAAGAGTCAAGCAAAGCAATCCTAAAATTGTACAATCATCTTGAAAAAGGAGCTCTTTTAGTCAGTAAAACAAAACTGGGCAACAAGAAAAATTGCCAATGGGTTTATCCTCACATCACATCTGTAAGGTAGGAAATTACTAGTATTCCCATTTTACAGGTAGGAAACAGAGGCACAGAAAGACTAAATGATTAGCCCAGAGTCTCACAGGAAGTCATGACAGAGCAGGGAACTGAACTCAGGTCTTTTAAGTCTCAGGTTAGTAACTCGGGTTCAGTTCACTTCCCTGCTCTAGCACAGACTTCCTGCGAGACCCTGGACTAGTCAGACTTTCTGTGCCTCAGTTTCATTCTGTAAAATGGGAATAATAGTAATTGCCTACTTACAGGGGCGATGTGAGGATAGCACAACTAGCATAAATTGTCATAGCTCCACTGAAGCCAATGGTCATGTGACAAATTATCCCCACAGAGGATGTGCCCCACCTAAGGTTATAATACTGGCTATGAATGTAAGCAATGCACAGATAAAGTGTATTATCAACATCAAACACCATTACAATCAAAAAGAAATAATAGATGCTGCAAGATACAAGTTCTTTACAGAGCACAAGTGATGAGAAAAATCAGGCCAAACCTTCCGAAACTTTACTCAAGAGAGCAGTCCTTGCTTATGTGGCTAGCCCTGTTGAAGTCAAACAAAGACGGCTCATGTCAGGTTTTGCCACATAGGGCCTATGTCTCTCACCTTTTAAGTTGGGTAAAGTAGCTTCATTTTTTTCTAAACATAGAGCCTGGTCTTTCACCACCTGTTGGAATATCTTGCATTCCGGGTGGATAGAAGCAACCTGGGCAAGAGATAGATAGAAATGGTGGGTGCGATTTAACAGGTTGCATTGTGAATAACTCTCCCCTTTGCTGACACATGGCTAACTACGCATGGGTGTTCTTAAGAATCTTAATGCAATTATTTCTGATTTCCCGGGGGTGCTCAACCCCAGGCCCCACCCCCACTGCACCCCTTCCCCCAAAGCCCTGCCTCTTCCTGCCTCTGCTCCACCCCCACCCCACCTCTTCTCGTTCCTGCTCTGCCTCCTCCCCCGAATGCACCCTTCCCTCGCTCCGCCTCTTCCTGCCTCCGTTTCTCCCCCTCCCCCCCAGTGCCTCCTGCCCACCGCTGAACAGTTGTTCATGAAAATGTGGGCCTCTTAGGTACTGACTGAGTTATTCACCTTGCTAGAGACCATTTCTGTTGGCCCCAGATGAAGGAGGATATTGAGCACTATGTAACTCAGGTCTGTCAATGCCTAAAACAGCTGTTCAGCGGCGGGTAGGAGGCACTGGGGTGGGGGAGGGAGCTGATCAGCAGGGTCTGCCAGTGGGTGCTAAGCACCCACTATTTTTTCCCGTGGGTTCTCCAGCCCCGAAGCACCCACGGAGTTGGTGCTTATGAAATTAGACTGTCAGCGCTTTGGGGCAGTGACGGTCCTTCTGCTCGGTGTTTGTGCAATGCGCAGTGCAATGGGATCCCGCACAATACAAATGATTCACAATAGCAATTCCATCCAGGAGGAGCCATGGTGTGAAGTCATGGGGTCTGAGCGCATGTGTTTGTATTAATGGCCATTAATGGTAATGATGCTACTTACACAGAAGATGGGCAGTGGGAGTAGTAGAAGAGTTTTTCATTATGGTCTGAAATCTGATATACATTTTACATTAATATAACAAACAGGTGTGACCCTGCCTCCCCTGGGAACCCCCACACTCCCACTAAAGTCAGCGAGAGATTTATGGGGATGCAGTGAACAATCTCCAGATATTTAAAAACATAGTATCAATGTATACATCAGGAAAAATGAGGGGTATCCATACACTCACAACATTGAAGTTCTCCTACTAAGCTGAAAGAAGTGAAATCATGGTTAAGAACAGTGCAGCAAAGTGGCATTCTTGGCCACGACTCGATCTAGACCAGGGGTCGGCAACCTTTAAGAAGTGGTGTGCCGAGTCTTCATTTATTCACTCTAATTTAAGGTTTCGCATGCCGGTAATACATTAATGTTTTTAGAAGATCTCTTTCTATAAGTCTGTAATATAGAACTAAACTATTGTTGTATGTAAAGTAAATAAAGTTTTTAAAATGTTTCAGAAACTTCATTTAAAACTAAATTAAAATGCAGAGCCCCCCAGACCGGTGGCCAGGACCCAGACATTGTGAGTGCCACTGAAAATCAGCTTGCGTGCCACCTTCGGCACGCATGCCATAGGTTGCCTACCCCTGATCTAGACGGCCCTCACTACGGTGATATCAGTTCACAATCATTTATGGGTCTTTATCCTCACAACATCTTGAGGGTAGGGTGACCACCTTTTCAAAAGGCAAAAGCAGGACACTTGCAGGAGCCCTATCCCCCTCTGTGGCTCCGTCCCCTGCTCCTCCTCTTCCTCCCCTCCCCCCGAGTCCTAGCCCACTGCAGAGGGCAGAGCAAGCCCCTGCTTCTGTCCCCACCCCCCAGGGCATGCTACCCAGGGCAGGGTGGGGACACAGCAGCCTGGACTCCCTGGGCAGCACTTACTACTCCCGGCTGCAGCTTCCGGCCTGGCCAGGGGGTAGGTCCACAGGGAGGGGAGAGAAAGAGTAGGGGGTGGAGCTTCATAGTGAAGGAGGGGCTAATGCCCACCTCAGCCCCCCAACCCCCACTACTGGGAAGAGACTGGTGCTGCCCCTAAGCCTCGGGCAGGCGCAGAACCACGCTGCAAGAAATCTGGGACAAATGCTGTCCTAGAGTCATTCAGTCCTGGACCAGGACTTGACCATTGCATTTTGGGACTGTTCCACCCAATTCAGGATGGGTGGTCCCCCCTACCTGAGGTACTCCTCCCATTTCACAGAGAGGGAACTGAGGCGTAAAGTAGGCTAAGTGATTTGCCCCAGGTCACACAGGAAATCTGCGGGAGAGCTAGTCTCTGAACCAAGAACTTTGGAGTCCCACTCTATTACCCTAGTCACTAGGCCAGCTTTCCTGCCTACAGCTACTTTATTCACACCAGAGCCTGAGGAGGCCAGGAAGGAAAGGGGAGACAGATGGTGGTGCTGGAAAAAATCTTTGTGCGCTCAATTTAATTTGATCCTATTCTGATTTTCAAATGGTCTCCACCAAACTGACAGAGGGCCTGATTCTCCACACTCTTTCACTGGTGTGAAACAGGAGTAACTCCACGGAACTCAGTGGAGTTACATAGCGTAAAACAAGTATACGTGAGAGGAGTATTGGAACCAGAGTATCTGAGAGCTACGTATTGACAGCACCAAAAGTTTCATTCACCTGAAGCCACTGGGAGCATATGAGTGAATAAGGCAACACGATTTGGCTTTTTGCAAGCTGGCCTATTTAAAACCCACCCAGAAGCACTGAAAATACTGATTTAATCTAAGTGACAGATTGTAGATTTACTGAGACATTTCTGAAGAACACTGTAAAGCCACCCTAAGCCCCCAAAAACTTTGAGAGTACAATACAGTCCTGTCTTTTATTATACCAATCCTGTCACAGGAAGTTGATTTATAGGCTTATGGAATGCTGTCAATAAACAACGCAATTTAACAGGAAATCAGGATTCTATTCTTAGCCTGAATGGAAACTTTACTGCCCACATAGACAGTTAAAACTGCACAATAATATCCACCTAGAGAAAAGGACAAGACTTCATCTTTAAAAATCCTCTGAGATGGCTCACATGCCCTAATATGAGAATGGAAAGAGAATTAAGGAGTTAACATAAAAAGAAAATGAAGACACGCTATAAGCAATGGTTAATTTTCACCCATTATGCTTTGACAATGGGTAACCTTCAATATATGTTTTTAAAATCAGCATGATCACCTCCTAAAATAGCATCTCTCATTATTGTACATTAGGAACGCGCTTCTGAATTGCTATTATTCAGAATTCAACACAATGCTTCTTTCATTTTTTACATTTTCAAATATATGGCATGTTGCACTGCACTGGCCCAACAAACAACTTTAGAAGCAGTAATAAGACGATTACTATGAAAATCAACTGCAATTTACATTTAAAAAAAACCAACAGCCATTCAGTTGTTTGGCTGGAAATAACGTGTTACTTCAGCTCCTAAAGTGTTTGTAACTGGCTGTTGATAATGGGAAACGGTTTATAGTTGGGATAGTTTTACGCTGGGTGTTCGAAAGTCATAGGCGTACAACCTGGTGCAATGCAATTCATTTTGCATAGAGAATCCTCTCTCTGACATATCACAAAGTGAAACCAGTTGGCAGCCAGTGTCATCATTATATAGGGCTAGCTTCTGTCCCCCTTACACCGAGTTGAACCCAATTCTGAAAATGGTCCCACTGATGGGAATGGGACTAGTTGCAGAATATGGTACTGTTCAGCATAAGAGTGAATCAGGTCCTTAGTATTTAATGTTTATATGGCACCTTAAGCTTGCATGGAGGTAAAAGAAACAGTCCCTGTACTGATGGGCAGACCATGAACACTACAGGAACCAAATTACATTGTTCCATCTAGATGTAAGTGGAGTTGTGTGTGTCATATATGACTGCATTGCTAGTACCCTTCCCCCACCCCGCATTCCTATCACTCAGAGCTAGGGTGATCAGCTAGCAAGTGTGAATCATAGAATCATAGAATATCAGGGTTGGAAGGGACCTCAGGAGGTCATCTAGTCCAACTACCTGCTCAAAGCAAAAAAAAATCAGGACAGGAGGTAGGGGGTAATTGGTGCCTATATAAGACAAAGCCCCGAATATCGGGACTGTCCCTATAAAATCCGGACATCCAGTCGCCCTACTCTGAGCATTAATCTGAGATCAGGTGGGTTTGCTGGGCATTTTAGCACTTGATCCACTTCCTGCAAGAGAGATCCCCTTTCCTGTAGATGCAGCATAAACCTGCCTTATCATACTGATGGGGCTTGACCTGCTAGAATTCTAAACTCAGTGGTTCAAAGATTTCCCCAGTGCAGTAGCTTGTACAGGTCTATCTCAGCTCTGGTATAATGCAAGTCTATCCTCAGGATTAGGTGGGTCTCTGAGAATTAAGATGCTCTGTATTTGAGAATCTATCCAATTCATGCATGGTATTCTAAGGCAGCGGTCAATATGCTATCTCTACCAAAGGTGGAAACCTGATTATGTTCCAGACTTCTCCTCTCCCTTACCCCATTCCACTGCTACCAGAACAGGTCGTCTTTAGGGTTATCTTGTTCAGTTATTTTAAGAAAAGTTGTGGCCCCTTGGCCACTAGCATCTGTCTTCATTGGTCCCTGCTAGGACTTTGTCCCGTACACAAGTGTTAACTAGAGCGGGTAGGAAAATGGGGGTTTTATCTGCAGAAAAATTCTACAAAACAATATAAAAATATTCAGTTTCATCAAAACATTTCCACAGACAAATTCAAATGTTCATCAAAAAAACTAAAAAAAATCCAAATCTTCTGCACGGAAACTAGATTTTGACAAGAACATCAAAACAGTATTTCATGTCAGTTTGATCCAAATTGAAATATTTTGGATTGCTAAATGGAGTCAGAATATTTTGATTCAAGGCTGGTTCAGTATTAGACTGTGTCCACATGTGCTGCTGTGATACCTCATGGGAGTTGTCCTTTGGGTCCCATTTTCCCCTAGGGGTGAGGATCCCTGGCCAGACTATATCTCCCCTGGGCTATAGGAAAAAAGGGGAGAGAACCCTTAGCTATCCATCACTGAAGGGACAAAATGGGCCAGCGTTCTTGGAATCTGTGAAAGGTGGATCCCTCAACCACGTGGGTTGAAGATGCTGAGAACTGACTGTAGGTGAGAAATTGCTTGAGACCAAGATTATAATCTGTTCAATTTCAGACACTAGAAAGTGTGTTTGAGTTTGTTTTATTTCCAACCATTTTCTGTTTCTATCATCTCTGCTTAATATCACTTAAGTTTCTGTTCCTTAGTAATAAGCTGATTCTTGTTCTATTATAAACCTCCCTCAGTGCTGTACATTAAAGTGACGTGCCGGTCCTCAGCTAAACTAAAGACTGGGGTGCATTCTGTCTCGTTGGAGACAGCGGACGTGGAATTTCTGGGAGTGGCCAGTGCGACAGATAGGACACTGCTGAGAGATGCCTCTGGGTAACTAAGGAATACTGAATGTTACCTGCAAGGCAAAGATTAGCCCGGCAGAGTCTCCTGGCGTTTGCTGGCAGGAAGACAGCCTGGTGCGGCAGGGAGCTATCAGACAATTTAAGTTCCAGCACAGCTGTCTGTTGCAGAATTGAGAGGTAACATAGTGGCTTACGTTTCTGGGCTCCCTGAGGAGACCGTCACAAGTGCATCATGGGAGATGTATTTAGGCTGGTAAATCCAGCCTACAGAAGAAAAATGGAGGTATGATGCTCTTGAACGACAATTCTCACAAGGCGCCGCAGCAGCTTCTCAGGAGGATGTGGGTTAATGTCAAACGGAGCTGAAGTGAAACATTTCAATTCAGGCACGTCAAAACATTTTGTTTTGACAGCAAAAGTGAAAACAAAGTGCTTTGATATCTCCGAATTTACAGTTTTGGTTTTCAGCCAAAAGTTTTTGACTGATGGAGTTTAGTCAAAAACGTTTTGGTTTTCAGGTGTTTGTGTTTTTCAGTAAAAAGCCAAAGATTTCCATGGAAAGCAGACACTTTTTACAATAAATAAAACAAACAAAGAGGGGTTGAAACCCCATTTTCCATCGAAAAACAGTTTCAGTGGAAAATATTCAGCCTGCTCTCATGTTAACAGCCTTTCTCTTGCAAAAGAAATCCTAGGAATTCTTTAATAGCTGTACATTTCATTTCAAAGAAAGCGTCTCCAAAACTACAGTGTCCGAGCACCATAATGCCACCTTGTGCTTCACCATCCCAAATTCTTTCTGTGTCTCTTAGGAGACTCCAGTCTAACTGTTGACCAAGATCACTCATGCTAAAATTATGAGCAATTAGAACTTCAAAATGTTAACAAGGTGTTTGTTCTAAGCTACCAGTTCAGAAGTAAATTACTAAATGTCTGTTTTTGTCAAGACGCCTAGTGGCACAAACCATCCCATATGTTAAATATCATCATGACTCGTCAGAGCTTGCAAATCACCACAAGTCCAACAGCAGCCCTACCTAAGGCCTGGTCTAGCAAGAAACAAAAATGATGGTGGAGCTGTACGCTACTGAGCGGGTAGCCTTACTGAAAGCAAACACGGTTATACCAGAAGAGAGGGAAATTTTCCTTAGAAATACAACTTGTGATGATGTTAAATCTGTTGGCCTTCCTCAGGCTTTAAAAAAAAAAAAAAAGTAAATTATTTTGCACTCAGAAAACCCTTCTGGCCAGAACATTGTCTGCTGTTGCCGACTGTCTCTCACTTGTACTTTACACAATACTTGGTTATTCATCTTAAATGATGAACAGTAACAATTTAGGGCTTCAGACTGCAAGCTGCTGCATGTCCTCAATTCACAGTGGTCTCAAACCATCCAAGGTACTTACATGGCCCCTGCTATCATTGTTTCTGAAACCTTAGAAGCTTTGCCGTATTTATCCTCACAGTACCCCTGTGTCCTATTTTAGGGATGGGGAACTGAGGCACAGAGCAACTAAGGGGCAGATTTGCAAAGGCATCTAGCTTATGAAACCCAATGGGAGTGAAGCACCTAAGTATCATGTGAGCTTTTGAATATCTACCCCTAAGTGACTTGCCTGGGTCACACAGGCAGCCTGTATCAAAACAGGGACTTGACCTCAGGGATCTTAAATTACTGCTCTAATCACTGGGTCATCCTTCCATCTTCGTTCAGAAAACTCAGCACCGAACAAAGGCTGTCTACCTTCAATAGGGATGGGTGTGATAGAAAATCCTAAATTCAAATCTTCAAGAACTAGGGTCTGGCCTTGTAAATCTGTCATATTCTTAACATCAAAATGCTTAGAGCGCTGAAAACTCCAGCATTGTGCAAATAGGAAAGGACGTGATACTCTGTTTTGTTTGCTTTGAGAAATGACAGCTTGTCTGTATCAGAAGAGTAAAACCACAAGCTGTATCACCTTGAGTTGGGGATCCTTTCAGGTCTCATCAACTGAGCAATGCCAAGTCTGACAAGTGCTTGGATGCGAGACCGCCAAGAAACACCTGCCTACTTCAGAAGGCATTACCTACTCAGTTGGCAACTACCGTCACAGCCCAGCCAAACATAATGCCCCAAGGACTGCTATGATCCCAGAAATGCAGTCTTCAGACGAGCCATACCACAGCGGTCCTGACAACATGTGGCTATTAAAAATTCTTAGCACATTTTGAAAAAAAGCAGGGCTGTGAACCCCGGGCTGGGATACATTCGATCTAGCCTCAGAAAGTCAAGCCCCTGTACAATGTCTCAAACTGGGCAGCTGACTTCACCAGACCCTTTTGCCAACATAACCCAAAGTGTTCTGAATAAATTTGTAAGCAAGTCTGCCTGGACATTATTCACAAGCAGAAAAAAGGGCCAGATTCATCAGATAAATTCATAGGCTGTAAGGCCAGAAGGAACCATTATGACAATCTAATCTAACCTCTAACCTATCCTTGCAACAAAGCCCGTTGCCAACTCTGTCCACATATCTATTCAGGGGACACCATCATAGGACCTAATCACATCAGCCATACCATCAGGGGCTCGTTCACCTGCACATCTACCAACGTGATATATGCCATCATGTGCCAGCAATGTTCCTCTGCCATGTACATTGGCCAAACCGGACAGTCTTTACGCAAAAGAATAAATGGACACAAATCAGACGTCAAGAATTATAATGTTCAAAAAACAGTCGGAGAACACTTCAACCTCCTTGGTCACTCGATTACAGACCTCAAAGTCACAATACTCCAACAAAAAAAATTCAAAAACAGACTCCAACAAGAAACTGCAGAATTGGAATTAATTTGCAAACTTGACACCATTAAATTAGGCTTGAATAAAGACTGGGAGTGGATGGGTCATTACACAAAGTAGAACTATTCCCCCTACTGTTACTCACACCTTCTTGTCAATTGTTGGAAATGGGCCATCCTGATTATCACTACAAAAGTTTTTTTTCCCCTCCTGCTGACAATAGCCCACCTTAACTGATTACACTCATTATAGTTGGTATGGCAACACCCACTTTTTTCATGTTCTCTGTGTATATATATATATATATATATATATCTTCCTACTGTATTTTCCACTGCAAGCATCCGATGAAGTGGGGTTTAGCCCACAAAAGCTCGTCTCTAAGGTGCCACAAGTACTCCTGTTCTTTTTGCAGATACAGACTAACACGGCTGCTACTCTGAAATCTATTAGCATGCTGTCCCCACTATGAAAACATCATACAGACTCTGTGCTGCCATCTAGAGGTCTGTCTGATAGGGCCTAAAGTTGGGCCCTGTCACCAGTCACCACCCTGTGCATATCCTCATGGCAGGACACTGTGCTGCAGTTTTCTCAACAGAGTTTCCAGACTCCCTTTAGTGGCTTATGGGAAACCCTCTGGCCAGGCCTTTGTGAAAGTTTAACCTCCCCTCCCCAGGGTAGTAGAGTCCAAAGGCACAGTGGGTCCCAAAACAAACGAGTCTTTGGGCTTAATTCCCAGCCCCTCTGATGTTCTTCATGCAGCTACACTCCCTCTGGGCTCAGCTCTCAGACCCCAGCCTTCTCCTCCGGTGGGGCATTCCATACCTTGGCCTGTCTTACCACCATCAGCAGGTCCCTGATAAACCCAAAGAGTCTAGTATCAGCCCAGCCTTCTCTCCAAGGAAGCTCTGACCAGCCACAGTCCTACTCAGCTCAGATCAAGCCAGCTTCTCTCCCCAAGCACAAGCAGCTCATAGAATATCAGGGTTGGAAGGGACCTCAGGAGGTCATCTAGTCCAACCCCCTGCTCAAAGCAGGACTAATCCCCAGATAGATTTTTTACCCCAGTTCCCTAAATGGCCCCTCAAGGATTGATCTCACCACCCTGGTTTTAGGAGGCCAATGCTCAAACCACTAAGCTATCCCTCCCCTCAAAATAACATATGGAGATATACCTGTGTCATAGAACTGGAAGGGACCCTGAAAGATCATTGACTCCAGCCCCCTGCCTTCACTAGCAGGAGCTGATCTGCTGTCCTTCCCAACCAGCCAGGACTGAGACAAGCTTTCCCCCTTTTCACAGGCCTGACTCCCATTAGAGGTGTAGCAGGCAAGACTGATTATGCTCACCACTTTCCACTAACCCTTTCCAGCCCACGTGGGGTTTGTTTACCCTGCCGCAGACCCTGTGTTGTTTTTTGGGTCTGTTTCAAGAGTCTATATATTGCTCTTTCACCAGCTCTGGTGCCGAGACATTCTCACAAACATAGACTTGACTGTTTGGGCTAAATGGAGTCACACAGGTATAAATGATGCTGACGGTATTTACTTAGTCTGCTATTTGCTGCATGAGTCAGGAGTCTGCGCTTCTTCCAGAATGCTGCTATAAGGAGTTATAGCCAAGCCTGCAGCCGCTTGGCTTTCTGAACTATCTGCCCTTTTCCCCAGCTTGGTTTGGAAATTACAAAAGGTAGCACATCCCACAGCCCTAGAAAGAAGAAATGATGAAAGTTAGCCAAACCTTTCTAAAGCAGCAGAAGGGTTCCACCCTGAAGATTTGGGTCTAAAAATGGTCCAGTGTGGTTCTCTCTTATCCAAACCATTCTGCCTACTGGTTCTGATTGGCAGCGAGCATCTTGATCATAGCCTCTCTTTTTAAAATACCTTTTACTGACTACCCTTTGGGTTACCGTCAAAATTCCTCATTGTCGTTTGCTAGGTCTTACACAGGCTTGATCCAGAATCCTTGCTATGTAAGCACATGTGTCCAGTCATTCTCTCCAGTCTGTTAATTAGATTATTTCAGAAGTCTTTTTTGAGTGAACATGACAGGCTAGGGGGCATTTTCCATGTGTTTTTCCTCTTTCTGAAGTTGATTACCTATGGAGTAAGACAAGCTGATTCACTGTCTGCCTTATAGGTTTCATTTAAGCAATAACTTTTCGCGACTGTTTTTAAAGGTTGGAGCAAAGCTTGAATGTTTGTCGGTTGTATCAGATTATATCTAATTATCTGCCTGTATCTAAACTGCATAGATCTATACATATAGATATATATGTACATAGATATGTGGCTATCTATGCACATAAACCTTGTAGACCTGCATATATGGACATATTGCTGTAGTTTGTGTGTAAATATATACAACAGACATTTTCTAACTATTACCTGGAGGAAGAAATGAAAACGTAGTGACTTGAATTTATCCCAAAGTAGGTCAAAGATTTAATTACCACTGATGCTTTAAAAAAGAAATCACTGCCCAATTTCCCCTCTCAGTATGGGTAATACCCATTGCCATTAAAGGCCTGCTCCTGTATTCAGTGCATACCCACAGTTCTCTGTGGAGAGGAATTTAAGATGCACAAGGAATGGAGGATAAGACCATAGAGGGAGTTAGGTGGCGGGGAGTGTCTTAGTCAGTAGAAGCTGTGTGTCTAACTTCCCATGAAATGCTTCATTAAGACATCTTTACACATCAGTAGCAACCCCTCCTTGTTTACAACAATTACCTTCATTCCACTTTACTCAGTAAATAGGCTTTTTGGCTAAAGAGGCATGGGTAGTCCTGTGGATGGGGCATTCAACTGGTCTGTGGCTTGTGCAAGTCAAATCCCCTTTTTGTAACTCTGTCTCCCCTTCTGCCCCTGAAGGCAGACAATGTCTCTTGCTATGCATTTGACAGTGTGGGGTCCTAATCTCACTTGAGTGTCTAGGTGCTATTGTCATTGCATAAAGAATAGTTTTAGCTCTCTTATTGGCCTGGCTTTGCAAGGTGATGAGCATCTCCTGGGAAGTACCAACTACTCAACTCTTACTGAAGTTGATGGGAATTGAGGGTGATCAGTGTCACACAGGAAGTTTTCATCATCTTGAATGATTGGGCTTCTCGTTTATTTTCACTCCTGAACAAATATTGTTGAAATTATTCTTCCACTCGAACTTGATCTTCTGGCAGAGGAAGGAAAACATTTGCTTTCTCTAAACACCTTGTGAATTTGGGGTTTTTCCACATTTCCTATTTAGAATCCAAAGTTTCTCCTCAACCATTAAAAAAATGACTGATCCTTAGCTCACCGACTCTCCTAACAGATGCGTCTGACGCGCAGGTGTGAGTGACAAAATGATGCCAAAGGCTAGGCAGTACCTACAGGTTGTCAGGAAGGAATTTCTGTCCTGTCTAATCCCATGGGACAAGTATGTTATGACTGATACTGTCTGTTATAATATTTTGACAAGATAAGATAATGACTGGCCGTGCACCGATGTGTAATCATTCACCCCAGCCATGATTAACATGAAACAGGAAATTCTAATACCAATGCTGGGGAACAGAGTTTATAAACACAGATTCTAATCCAGCACACAGGTGTTACTGCTCACTGTGTGGGCACATAGACAGTGATGCCAACCCCTCTGTGAATTTAGACATAGTATAGCACAACTTGGTGCTTGATATCACTAAAGGTATTCAGCAAAACAGCATCAGTGCTCTATGGACTTGAATGTGCTTTGCACCTCTCGAAGGAAATACACACCTCTGTTATATTCTGGTTTTGCAGCAAAGTTCTCTTCCTCATGATCACTATAGCCCAGGGGGGTCCCCTTCAGGCCACTTGAACTTGGGATGTGGACGCTTTGCATACTTTTCCATTTTTTTTAAACTGATTGGACAATATACAGCTAATCAAAGGCTTGATCAACCCTAAATCACACGCAAAGCCTCCCCCCTGGGGAAGTGGCGCACTGGATAACTCTAACTTGTAAAGTCATTTTTTTTAGCATTTGACAAATGAATCTCTCCTTTCTTCTGCCCTTTCTTCCCAGGGCTGCCCAAAGGATTCAGGGGGCCTGAGACAAGGCAATTTCGGGGGCCCCGTCCATAAAAAAAAAAAGTTGCAATACTATAGAATACTATATTCTCATGGGGGCCCCTGTGGGGCCCGGGGCAAATTGCCCCACTTGCCCCCTCCCCCCCCCCCGCAGCCCTGTTTCTGCCTATTCCCAGCATGGTAGGGTTTGGGTTTTTTTCCCCACCCCCTCCCCTCTTAGGATGATAGACACCATATCTGTACAACAACCACCAGACCCACAAGCGAGGTGCAACATCCAGATGCGTAGGGAAGAGGGAAAGTGCCCCATCCAGAACGGATGTGAGCGCAAGTGGGAGAAAATCAGATGTGGGGACCGGAACGCAAGTGCCCCATCCAGATGTGAGTCCAAGTGCCCCATCCAGAACGGATGTGAGCGCAAGTGGGAGAAAATCAGATGTGGGGACCGGAACGCAAGTGCCCCATCCAGATGTGAGTCCAAGTGCCCCATCCAGATGTGAGCGCAAGTGGGAGAAAGCCAAATGTGGGGACTGGAGCACAAGTGCCCCATCCGGATGGGAGCGCCCCCGGCTCTGAGATCACCCCGCCGCCCGCCCGCGGCAGCCCTGCGTCCCTCCCTCCCCAGCGAAGCGCAGCTCAGGGCGCACGGTGCACGGCACTCACCAGCGGGAGAAGCACCCAGGAGAAACTTAGCATCTTCAGCAGCCGCTGGCAAGTACTCTGCGCTCTGGCTGCCGGAGCCGGGGCTCAGCCCGTCCCCACTTCCCAAGTCCCGCCCCTGCCTCCTCCGGATCGCGCTGCAGCTCCCTCCCCAAGGGTCCTTCCCCAGCTTCCCTGCGCCTAGGCGAGTCCCACTCCAAATCCTCCCAGCCTCCCCAGAGCGCCCGCTCGCCAGTCTCGCCTTACCCTGAGGCTGGGGGGAAAGGGGCGCGCTGGGTCCCCCTGGATCCTGCCGAGGTTTGACCCCCCCCCTCAGGCCCCGACTTGGGCCGTCAAAAACAAGGAACTGCTCCTTTTGACCCCCCACAAAGCTCCCACACACACACACACACATCAAGACAGCAGCGCTGCAAGAACCTGCCCCGGACCCACCGTGCCCTAGAGGCGTTGAGTCGGGCTCACACAGCCATCCTTGCTCTCTGTTCTGATGGCCTCTTGGCTGGGTTTGTGGCTCAAATTTGCAGGGGCTGACAGGAACCAACTGCCAGATCCCAGCTGTGGTGGCGCTGAGGGAGCCTCTGGGTCTGGAGCTGTAGGGGGCAGCTGGAGTCGCTGAGCTTGTAGGCAGTGAAATGTGAAAGATTAGGGCTGGATCCATCCAGGGATCCCAGGGCTGGATCCATCCAGGGATCCGGGAGGCTATTGTCACAAGATGCCCTGATGCCTGGAATGTCTCAGAGCAATGGGAATCATGATCCTTGTTTTCTATTTAGCTGGTGGGATTTGGAAGAGAGGGGCAAAACACTGGCAGGACCCTGCGGGGTGCAGGAGCCAGAACTGGGTTTTTCCCATACGGTTCTGCCAGGCTCCATCGGCATCTGGAGTGTCTGGAACAGAAAGCGGAGCTAGAATTTCTCCTTTGATGGGACAATTTAGGAGCTTGGGTAGAACATATGGCAGGATCCAAGTAGATCCAGCTTTAACCCAAGCCCCCTGAATCTCTACATCCTCTTCTACCCTTCCTAGTCCAATGCCTCCAGTCTCTTTATCCCTCAGATCTCCTTGAGCCCACAAATTCTCACATCCTATTCATTTTCCTGGGGCCTATGACCTCCTGCCCCTCTCAATACCTCCCTAAGCCCCAACATCTCCCAGAGAAACTCACCCAGCTGCCAAATTCTCCTCTCCCCACAACATGCCAGATGCTTCTTTCCGCCTTCTGCAGGATCCTAAGCTCTCAAAACTTCTCTCCTCTGAGGACTTCTGAGGATGCCTCTAGCCTCACCCTTCATAAGATTCCCCTGCCCAGCCCCACCCCACCCCAGAAGCCTACAGTGGAATTGCTGTAGCAGGGTGTAGCACAGCACATGAGCACACTAAGCCATGCTCTGCTACGCTGTATGGGGCCCTTTAAGATAAAATGGACTTCAGTGCCGATTTGCATGTCATTAATCATTTATCCTCATCCACAGTGTTATGGGCGAGTGCAGGATTCAGCATCAAAGTGAATAAGCTGATGCTGAAATGCTGCCCTTCTCCGTTGTTGAAATTGTGGCTGCGGGGGAGCGGAAGGGGGGTGTTGCCTCCTTGCTGTATGTACCAGAAGGTCATTAAGTAATAGAGCTTCAGGCCAGATTCTCTCCCACCATGCAAATGTGTGTGTGTTGGGGGAAGCTACCTGACAACAGAAGCACAAACTGCACCTTCTCCTCCCTTCCAAACCAGGGGAGTTTGCATTCGGCTCATCGAGCACAGGGGAGTCAGGCAGAGGGTGTGTTTTATGTCAGGCCATCTCCATGCACTGAGTCAAAGAGTCATCCCAGGAAGGAGCAAGAATAGGAGAGATGGGGGAAGGGAAGAAAGAGAGGAAAGGAGGAATCCAGGCAGGGTTTTGCAGGGCTGTATGTGGAGCAGCCCCTGGGATCCAGCATTAGTCAATTAGCTCCTCCAGCCCGCCAGCCCATTCAGAGTGACTACTGCTCACCAGCGTATGAGGTCTGACAGTCTGGCCAACACTCAGCCAAAGGGCTGAGTCAGACCCTCGCCCTCCCCAAGGATAATGAGCTCGGCCAAAAAAAGCAAGAGATGTTCTCAAGCCAGGGTTTTCAGTCTGATTTCCGAACTTCCCCTGCTCGCCCCCAGGGCATGTGACAATTACTCCACTGCCAGCTCTCACAAATGTATAGCCAGCCAGGTGACACTGGCCCCTACTGCTGGAGCACTTGCTAACGGATCCAACTTCCATCAGGTTTCCCTTGTGCTGGACACTGAACAAACGTAGACTCATCTCAGAAGGGACCACCAAACATCCACTCTATGGAAACCATTTCTAATCCCTTTTGAGCTGGGCAGGCTTAGACCTGGAAGGCTCTCCTGCTAATTCACAATGCCTCAAGGCATCAAACTTCCACCTAAGTGTAATAGTACACCTTTAAGAAAGAGGCTGCTTAATGGAAAGATACGTGTAGCAGATCAACGTCAGATCCTTTTGGAGTCTGCACAAGCAGGATCTTCCACCTTCTACACGCACAGAGGCATAGTCTCCCGCACACTACTTCCGGCCTCAAAACACAAGCTACAGTAAAGTGTCCCACCCATTAATCAGCCCATTAATCAAAAATAAACACTAAAATGCAACAAAGCTAATATTAACATCCCATCCAAATTCTCTTCTGAATAGTGTTTTGCAACAGAAATTCACTCCAATAGCTCCAATTATTCCAGGGTCTTCAGTTCAGTCCAAAGTGATGCTAACTTTTGCCACGTATACATTATTGCCCTTCTGCCAAACATTACCAGATTTTGCAGGCCTTTTTCATTTGGAGAGAAAATGGGTGTGGCAAAGTCAGGGACTGTGTGATTTGTTTAGTTACAAAATGTACACAAGTCCTTCTTCCTGGCACAGAGCTGGTAACAAACAGCACCCAGGTAATTCCTTCCCTCTTGTAGAAACCCCCACTAAGTCACCTTCAACTACCTGAAGGGGGGTTCCAAAGAGGATGGAGCTCGGCTGTTCTCAGTGGTGACTGATGACAGAACAAGAAGCCATGATCTCAAGTTGCAGTGGGGGAGGTCTAGGTTGGATATTAGGAAACACTATTTCACTAGGAGGTGGTGAAGCACTGGAATGGGTTACCCAGGGAGGTGGTAGAATCTCCATCCTTAGAGGTTTGTAAGGCCCGGCTTGACAAAGCCCTGACTGGGATGATTTAGTTGGTGTTGGTCCTGCTTTGAGCAGGGGGTTAGACTAGGTGACCTCCTGAGGTCTCTTCCAACCCTAATCTTCTACGATTCTATGACCACCGCCCTTTTCCCAGGTGCAACTCTCTTGCCTCTGTCTTTCTCCACCATCTCATATTAGACTCACCCCCAAACTGATTGCTTAACCCACAGGCCTTGTTTCATCTGGGAAAAACGTTCTAGCTGAAAACACCTCATCTAAGCCCACTACATGACCTGTGGGACTATCTTTTTTTGTGCAGCGCCTTTGCAATGGAAAAGAAGCTCAGAAAGGACTAGAGGATACCCTTAATGACTCTCTGGGAGTAGTTACTGCATGTCATCTTTAACAGTTCCCATGGGGAGTTTCATCTTGGATGACATCAGGATTCCTGATTTCTCTTCCTGGCTGTGGGAGCAGAGTGTGCGTTAGTAATTACAGATAAACAGATAGCCAAATTACAGATAGCCAAATGTAATACCACCTTTGTTTTGGTCATCTGCAGAACAGAGGCTGTGACTTCTGGGTGTAAATGCACAACCTGCTTCCCTTTGAGCTAAAGAACCAGCTCTGTTAGTAGAGAGCCATTGTTGGACCCATAGTAAACCTCCACCTATGGTCGAGCCCGTAAAAAATGACAGAGAGCCACACTATTTTAGTGTGGGTTACACAAATACATAACTTCGCACATCCTTCCTGAAAGGTAGCATAGCAAAATGGCTGAGACTCAGGTCTGTTCTGTTAGAAACCTGGGGTCTATCCCCAGCTCTACCTGAAGTGACTTCATGCAAACTCTCTATTATCGTACCTGTAAAACGGGTGAGCGAGAGTTACTTCCTCCTGAGGCCTTGGTTAATCAGAAGAGTTGTGAAGTGGTGCACAGAAAGAAACATGAATAGCAGCATAAGCCAGCCGTAGGGCTGCTTTGCGTCAACATACCTGTGAATCTGGCCATTGCGCTAGGTGCTCTACAATCAGACGGAGACAGTCCCTGCCCCAAAAAGCTTACAGTCTAAATGGGAAAAATAGACAAGTATCAGAATGACATTATCCCCATTGTACAGAGGGGGAAGTGAGACACAACAGACTAAACAACCTGCCTAAGGTCCCACAGGAAGGCTGTGGCAGACCTCTTGAGTCCTGGTCCAGTACTTTAACCATACTATCTGCCTTCCTCCATGGGACCTTTGGTCCTGTTTCCAGTCCTTTCTATTTTTCTCTAGGTGCCCAAAATACACCCATCAACAAAGGTGGGGAACTAAGCGTAGGGTTAATAGTGTAATACTTGCCCTTAGTGATTGTGCTGGCGCTTGTCAAAAATACATAGTTCTGCCTTTGATACAGACTGTCACTAAGCAATCCCTTCTGCAGCAATTACAGAATAACACATCTGAGATAAGGACTGACTCAATTTTCTTATGGCTTGATAGTCCTCCCACCCGCCTGCAAGCTTACATAGAAGTGGGTAGAAATGCCTTATTAGTGCAAGTAAGTGACCCCTCTGAATGTGTGAATCTCAGTCAATGCCGATGTCTTGGGACTGTTGCTAACACATATCCCAGAAGTTCTGAGTGTATCAGTGCTGATTTAATTAAAATGTCTTGACATTTACACAGCTCCCCTGAATGTTAATAAGAGCCGACCTGCTTTCTTTGGAATTATCTGGAACTCATTCTATTTTAATTTGACTTTTCCATAACAAAAATCCTCAGCAGTGTAACTGTTTCCCTTCAAGCGCATTTACGGAGCTTCAAAAGGAGGAGCGTGACACTCCATAACGGTGCTGCAATGCGCCCTAGAAGCTAACGAATCCATGAAGGTGAATCAGTTGAATACAAGTGACTTTGCTAACCAGTGTTTTGATGGGTTTGAAATTAAAAAAACTGAAAGGATGGAAGAAAGGCTGCAATTACTGGGTGAGCCTAATGCGATGCTTAGACAGAATGTGAAATTTACCGACCAACATAGTGCAGCTATAATTAAAGAGAATGTTTCATGATATTTTAAAAATAAGTCAATGAAGGGTGTATAAAAAGAATTTAAACTCTACATCTGTTGGTGCTCCCATTGGGCTGGGGAGGGGAGGAAGGAAGAAGTGAAGACAGCTGGAGAAACAGGCTGCTGTAGATTTGTTCAAAGTAGTTATGGAATTCTGCACAGAAAGAGGAACACTCAGAGCCGGGCAAGGATAATCTATTCAATGAGCTTTGCTGTGTGCAATGGAAGTGAAGCTGCTCTGTGATAATTTATGAATGCTATGTGTTGTCCTGGTTACTGGGATGGTCAGTTAGACCATGTGGGCAGGTCCCACCAGCCAGACACCTGGGGAAGAATTCATTGTAGTAACTGAGGGCAGGTCTTCACTACGGGGAGGGGGGGGGTCGATTTAAGATACGCAAATTCAGCTACGCGAATAGCGTAGCTGAATTCGACCTATCGGAGCCGACTTACCCCTCTGTGAGGACGGCGGCAAAATCGACCTCCGCGGCTCCCCATCAATGGTTCTTACTCCCATCTCCGCTGGTGGAGTAAGAGCGTCGATTCGGGGATCGAATGTCGCGTCCTGACGAGACGCGATCATTCGATCCCCGAGAGATCGATTTCTACCCGCCGATACAGGCGGGTAGTGTAGACCTAGCCTTAGAGCCGCCTCAACTAGTGTCCCATCACCAGCCATTGAAGATATTAGCTGCTAGGAGTCGCAGCTCGGCTACATGCCATTGTAGGCAGTCTCATCATACCACCCCCTCCATTAGCTTATCAAGCTCAGTCTTGAAGCCAGTTAGGTTTTTTGCCCCCACTGCACTTGAAGTCTTTAAATCAAGATTTGGGGACGTCGGTAACTCAGCCAGAGGTTCTGGGTCAATTACAGGAGTGGGTGGGTGAGGTTCTGAGGCCTGCCAGGTGCAGTAGGTCACACTAGATGACCATGATGGTCCCTTCTGGCCTTAAAGTCTATGCGTCTATACATCTATGTTTCCTCTACATATGTGGTGGGTTAGTTTACTAGGGGCTGGAAGGAAAAAGCTGGAAGGACAAAGAAGGGTTTCAGCTAAGCCCTCCCCTCAGCAAACACTTGGAGGCTGTAAGGTGGCTCTGTATTGTCGGTGGCAGCAGCGGCTACCCCTCAATATAAGGATGATGTCTGCTGGGGGAAAAGACATTGATGAGGCTTAAGATGGCCGAGGAGGCCAGTTCGTGCTTTACAGGTTTTTGTGCCTATGTGATAGACAATTGCTTGGAGAGAGCACAACTGCTGGCCGGGACGCTGTATCCTTTCCTTTCTCCTTTGCCGTTTCTCAGCCCCTTGAGCAAGGCGATTCTCTTCAAAACGGGGAGAGGCTTGGGTGTATGATGTGACGCCATTGCAGAGTGTGGCCAGCCAGCTCTTCCCAATTCATGGGGTCAATGCCTCCCTTCTTAAGATATACTTTCAGAGTGTCCTTGTAGAATTTCCTCTGTCCCCCATGGGTCCTCTTATCATGACTAAGTTGAGAAAAGAGGACTTGCTTCGGAAGACGAGTACTAGCCACCCTCATGCAATGGATAGCCCAGCGAAGTTGATGTTTCATAATCTTTGCCTCAACACTGGTGATGTTAGTTGCAGAGAGAATGCTGCCATTGGTGCGATGATCTTCCCATCTGATACGGAGAATCTTCTTAAGGCAGGGCTGGTGGTACCACTCCAGATGCTTAAGATGGCTTTGGTATGTCACTCATGTCTCGCAACCATAAAGAAGAGTCGGGATGACCCCTACATTGTAGACCAGGGTCTTAGTTTCCATCTGCAGATTTCGGTCAATAACGACACGACGGAGCAACTTTCTGAAGGATATGCTGGCACAACGGATCCTATGTTCAATCTCCATTGTGGGTCTCGGTATATACCACTAGTCACAGCCTCTTGAAGGGAAGAACCACAGGTGCTGAACCCAGTTGGACTTGCTGGGTGAGCATGGTGGATGCACGGGGTACTGCAGCCCAGAGTCTGGTCTAAAAGTGGAAGGATCGTGATTTCCGTCCCCAGAAAAGTAAAGGCATGAGGCTTGAGGGGTTGCACTCAGAGAGACCTGAAAGGGGACCGAGGTGAAGCTAGCCCTGCAACCACGGCAGCTATGTGATGCACTTAGTCTGTCTGGGAGAAATTGACTCCACCTGCATATTTGGGCTCAATGTAGGGAAGTGGAATTCCCACCCCCACAATGACAGCACAGGGGACTTCTGGACAAGTATCTCTTCGTGGTTGTTATGCTATTTTATGAGCTGGAGTAGCATCCGCAGCCCCTTCCCTCCAGTGTAGTGGGGCCACTGAATCCACAGACAGTGCTCCAGAACCCCTTCCCTGGCCTGTCCCCAAACTCACCTTCAGCACCAATCTCACAGGAGTTTAGATGAAGACCAGTTCCATTGTGTGCCACTGTACCAATGGCTAGGCTGCTGGTATGTTGTGACCACCATCAATCATGATGCCCAGTATTGCTTCATTGTTTCCTTGTGTTCCGCCATCTGTCTGTCGTCTGTCTTATACTTTGTTTGGAAGTTCTTTGGGGTGGGAACTGTCCTTTTGTCCTGCGTGTGTACAGCGCCTAGCACAATGAGGTCTTGGTTCATAATAGGGTGACCAGATGTCCCGATTTTATAGGGACAGTCCCGATTTTTGGGACTTTTTCTTATATAGGCTCCTATTACCCCCCCATCCCCATCCTGATTTTTCACACTTGCTGTCTGGTTACCCTAGTTCATGATAAGGGCTCCTAAGCACTACAGTATTACAAAGAATAAATATAACCAAACTCACTTGGGCCAACAGTGGGGTTTCAATCCTGGGGCTTATAGAGTTAAAAGAATGGGCCACTCATTCATGGGCTAATACTAAGTCCCATAGCTGCTAACTCTGGTAGGCTCATTAACCTCTTATGTGGGAGGACAAAGACCCATCCCCTCCAGAGTGTGTTACAGCAGCACCTTTGTGCAATCCCTGTGTGGGTTCATCTCCTTGATACAGCCCCTTTGCTGCTGTGCCTTCACTGCTATTGTTAGCTGAACTAGCTACATTAAAGCTAGCTTGGTATGTCCACACGGGCTGCAGTCACACCTGATGATTGCAGCGTAGACAGACCCTAAGTCATTTAGAAGCCTAAGTCCCATTTTCAAAAGTGACTTAGGGCCAGATTTCCAGTGGCATTTAGATGCCTAAAGATGCAGCTAACTCCCATTGAAATCAAAGGTATGCACCTAACCTGCTTATCCCATGAGACATCAAGCAGTATTTTTAAGCACCTAAATACTTTTGAATATCTGGCCCTTAGAAGCCCAAGACATATTATCAATGAGATGTAGGCTGCTAAGTGCCCAAGTCACTTTTAAAACTGGGAGTTAGATGCCTAAGGGTACGTCTATACTTACCTCCGGGTCCAGCGGTAAGCAATCGACATTCTGGGATTGATTTATCTCGCCTTGTCTAGACGCGATAAATTGATCCCGGATCGATCCCGGAAGTGCTCGCCGTCGACGCCGGTACTCCTGCTCCGCGAGAGGAGTACGCGGAGTCGACAGGGGAGCCTGCCTGCCACGTCTGGACCCGCGGTAAGTTCGAACAAAGATACTTCGACTTCAGCTACATTATTCACGTAGCTGAAGTTGCGTATCTTAGTTCGAAGTGGGGGGTTAGTGTGGACCAGCCCTTAGACACAAAGGCCTTGTCTACACTGGTGGTGCATAGGCTCCAGCAGCTCCCTGCAGTGGGGAAAAGTTCCGAATCCAGCAGCAGGGGGGCAACGGTAAAATAAAATAGCAGTGTAGATGGCGAGGCCATGCTTGGGCGTGTAGAGAGCCATGTAGGGTATAGTGTATATAGACCCTAAGGTTCTGGGGTGTCTTTACTCTACTCACCTAAGCAGCCCCTCTCTGTTTATACTAATATTTATACCCACGTTACGGGGCCGGGCAGTGTAGGGAGTCAATACACCGCTGTAAGTGAATGTGAAAATACCCTTAGAAGCTTTGGAAAAAAATTCCTTAGATCTTGCCACAGCCCCTCTTTTCTGACCCCTTTCTAAAACAAAAGGCTCTAATCTTCTCAGTCTGTCTCATTTTTCTCAGCTGCCTACGAGCCCTTATATTTCTTCTGCATCCTTTTCACCCTTCCTACAAATCGGAGGGAAGTTGCTTTTTTCCAGTGACTCTTGGTACAATCTTCAATACCTAATAATAGCCTCCAGAGAGCTGGCAGCCAACTGTTCCTGTGCTCAGAAATATTTTTTTCCCTGCATCATATTATTCAGCCAGCCTGGTGTTTTCCCCTAATTGTGTGTCAATCAAAATTGGCTTTGAGAAGTCAGTGGAGCGACACTGATTTGAACCAACTGAAATCTAGCCCTCAGAGTGACATTTACTCCTGTAGTGAGTGCCAGCCTGAAGCTTATGCCCCTCTTAAGTCCTGGTTAAGTCTTCAAAATAGGGTGTAAGGAGGATCTAAACAATGGACAGACCTTATGCTACTCTTTTGCACAAGGGTGACGGGGCGGAGGGAGAGAGCAAAACTATGTTGCCACCAATGGGGGGAGGCAAAAGGGGCAGCTGCCCCGGGGGCCTGGCAATTTAAAAGGGCCAGGGCTCCTGCTACCACGGCAGTGGCCAGAACCCAGGGCCCTTTAAATTGCCGCCGGAGCCCTGGGTGGGGTGGGGCGGGCAGCGTGGAAGGGCTGGCTGGGGGAGGCTGACCCCCCAACCCCGCCCCTTCCGCCCGAGGCCTTACCCCTTCCACCCGAGGCCCAGTACCGGTAAGTCTTTTATGTTACTTTCACCCCCGTTCAGAGTACAGCGTTCAGAATGAGCAACTCTTCTGTGCACATCGCTCACGGCAAGGACTGTCCCTTTCGGTGGGTGTGGATGACACCGCCTCCTTGTAAAGGCAAAGGACAACACGGGAGGCAGCGGTATCAGCAGGGGTTGTAGTTTCAGTGCTCTATGTGGAGGGGCACTCCTGGAGGTACTGTGCCTCTTCTGGGACACAGTGCCTTCCGCCCAATGCCAGGCAGTGCTCAGAAAGCACAACGCTGCTAACTAGATACCAAATCACCCACCGCTGTGGAACACGGAACAGACCCCTGACCACCCATGCCTCAGAAACTCTCTTTCAAGTAGGCTTAATGCATTATGTTAACATTTGCATCCTTACGCATATGCAGCAATACCTCCCATTTGAGCGAAGTAAATAACGCATTGAATGATGTTTGAAATCTTTTTTCGGAGGTTACTATTAATATGAGTTCATTTATAGCTTTAAACAAATCAGAGGCTTAATTCACCCACTATCGGATATTTTTGCCTTGCATGATATGCTTCACAATAAAATGTGCTTTCACTTGGTTATTAAAGGTAGAGGAAGATGAACTGTGTGTGTGTCTGTGCGTGTGTGTGTATGTGTGTGTGTGTGTGTGTACATATGCTTCTGTTTAAGGAAATCATTGACTGTAATCTCTTCAGTCCAAAGATAATTAAAAAAAAATATTGGGAAAATAATGACACTAGTCGTAAGCAGTTACCCATGGAGTCAGCTACAAATGCCTCGCAGAGCTGTGTCTTCAACAAAAGGTTGAACGTGATTGTTGGGAAAGCTATAGATGGGCTGCTTAAGACTGGGGGTTTCCTACTGGAAGTGGGTTCCTTCATGCAGATGTCACTGCACTTGTGTTTGCAAACGCTGCCGCTGATCGATGCTTAGCATGTCAGGGAGAGGCAGTTTGATGGGGTCAGTCTGGGAGTTTCAAGGAAGCCTAAGAGAGGTAGTTGCTCAGCTCTCATTGTAATTCAAGAAGGTATGTGTGGCTGCCTAACTCCCTTAGTCTCCTAAGCAAATCACAGTCTTGAAGGCTTTGTGTCAGGTTCTCTCCTGAGCATCTGGTGCTTTGCTATTCTTTTCCTCCTAACAGTCATTTTTCTTTTGTTCTGTTTCTTTTTGTGCTGGGAGAACTATAGCCCCAAACAAACAAAAAGGTTGGTGGTGTCCCATGGATAAAGATGTGGCAAGCATGGTACTAGCAGATGTTATCACAGACACCTAGTCAGGCAGGTTAGAGATAAATTGGCACCAGAGGCAGGGCAACCCAACGTTTCCCCCTTCAATCCATCCAGAATATAGCTGAAAAGCTCATCTGTCTTGCCAGCTGCTCTGAACAGGACCAGCTCCTACTCATATCCCTTCACCTTCTGTATCACCTTCAGCATCCTGCCCAATGTACCCCCTCGTGCTTCACCTCTCTTGGTCCCTTCCAGTACCCCCATCTTTAAGCTAATAAACCCCTAATCTTCTCCTTCTTCTACTCATCTCCAGGCCTTCTTCCTCACAGCTCTTTGTGCCTGGAACCAGCTTGTACATTGGTTTGCCATCCCTCCATCCTATGCCCCTTTAAGTCTCTCTTGGAAACACACACATCCCTGTGAGGTCTGTAACACTTTATCCTTCCCTCTTAGTACTTGTATCCTTGAGTGTGGTGGAAGAGAAAAGGAAATGAATGGAATAAATAGCACCAAGAATTCATAGAATCATAGGACTGGAAGGGACCTCGAGAAGTCATCTAGTCCAGTCCCCTGCACTCATGGCAGGACTAAGTATTGTCTAGACCATCCCTGACAGGTGTTTGTCTAATTTCCTCTTAAAAAATCTCCAATGATGGAGATTCCACAACCTCCCTAGGCAATTTATTCCAGTGCTTAACCACCCTGACAGTCAGGATGTCCAACCTAAACCTCCCTGGCTGCAATTGAAGCCCATTGCTTCTTGTCCTAGCCTCATAGCTTAAGAAGAACAGTTTTTCTCCCTCCTCCTTGTAACAACCTTTTATGTACTTGAAAACTGTTATCATGTCCCCCTCAGTCTTCTCTTTTCCAGACTAAATAAACCCATTTTTTTTCAATCTTCCCTCATAGGTCATGTATTCTAGACCTTTAATCACTTTGGTTGCTCTTCTCTGGACTTTCTCCAATTTGTCCACATCTTTCCTGAAAGTGGTGCCTGAACTGGACACAATACTCCAGTTGAGGCCTAATCAACGCAGAGTAGAGTGGAAGAATGACTTCTTGTGTCTTGCTTGCAACTGCTAATACATCCCAGAATGAGGTTTGCTTTTTTGCAACAGAATTACACTGTTTACTCACATTTAGCTTGTGGTCCACTATGACCCCCAGATCTCTTTCTGCAGTACTTCTTCCTAGGCAGTCGTTTCCCATTTTGTATGCGTGCAACTGGTTGTTCCTAAGCGGAGTACTTTTCATTTGTCCTTATTGAATTTCATCTTATTTACTTCAGACCATTTCTCCAGTTTGTCCAGATCATTTTGAATTATAATCCTGTCCTCCAAAGCACTTACAACCCCTCCCATCTTGGTATCATCCGCAAACTTTATAAGTGTACTCTCTATGCCATTATCTAAATCATTGATGAAGGCATTGAACAGAACCGGACCCAGAACTGATCCCTGCAGGACCCCACTCAATATGCCCTTCCAGCCAGGGCCGGATCCAGGCATCAGCTGAACAAGCACGTGCTTGGGGCGGCACCTTGGAAGGGGCGGCCAATCTTGGGGTGGCGGGCGGCGCTCGAGGTTTTTTGTTTGTTTTTGTTTCAGTGGCGCGGCACTAGGGAGGGGCTGGCACGGTGCAGCACTCGGGGTTTGGGCGGCCTGGCGAGGCCCGGCGCTCGGGGGGGGGGGCAGAGTTTGGGCGGCCCGGCGCAGCCCAGCGCTCAGGATTTGGGCTGCCCAGTGAGGCCTGGCGCTCAGGGGGGTTTGGGCAGCTCGGCGCGGCCCCGGTGCTCAGGGTTTGGGCGGCCCGCCGCAGTGCGGCCTGGCGCTCGCGGGGGGGGGGGTTACGGGAGGGCGGCGCTCTTTTTTTTTTGCCTGGGGCAGCAAAAAAGTTAGAGCTGGTCCTGCTTCCAGCATGACTGTGAACCATTGATAACTACTGTCTGAGAATGGTATTTCAACCAGTTATGTACCCACCTTATAGTAACTCCAGCTGGTTGCATTTCCCTAGTTTGTTTATGAGGAGGTCATGTGAGACAGTATTAAAAGCTTTACTAAAGTCAAGATATACCACATCTACTGCTTCCCTCCATCCACAAGGCTTGCTACCCTGTGAAAGAAAACTATCAGGTTGGTTTGACATGATTTATTCTTGACAAATCCATGCTGACTGTTACTTATCACGTTATTATCTTCTAGGTGTTTGCAAATTGATTGCTTAATTATTTGCTCCATTATCTTTCCTGGTACAGAAGTTAAGCTGACTGGTCTGTAATTCCCCGGGTTGTCCTTATTTCCTTTTTATAGATGGGCACTAGATTTGCCCTTTTCCAGTTTTCTGGAATGTCTCCCGTCTTCCATGACTTTTCAAAGATAATCGCTAATGGCTCAGATATCTCCTCAGGTCAGCTCGAATATTCTAGGATGCATTTCTTCAGGCCCTGGTGATTTGAAGACATCTAACTTGTCTAAGTACATTTTAACTTGTCTTTCTCTATTTTAGCCTCTGATCCTACCTCATTTTCATTGACATTCACTATGTTAGATGGGTTAGAAGGGTGACAGGGAGGGCAAAAGGGGCAGTGATGTTAGAGGGTCCTCAAAGCGCTGCCGCGGTGGCACTTTAATGTCGGCTGCGTGCACACCCATACCGGTGGCCATTTCTTACCATTATGCCATACTGGCCCACTTTCACCTCTGGCTGTGAAGATAGTCCCACGCAGGCTGATCCAAAGCCAATGGAAAGACCGACATGAGCTCTGGCTCAGGTCCAGAGCTATTAGTGCCACCCTGTTAGCCCAGCTCTGCAGATAAGGGGGAGGGATCGCTCAGTGGTTTGAGCATTGGTCTGCTAACCCCAGGGTTGTGAGTTCAATTCTTGAGGGGACCATTTAGAGATCTGGGGCAAAAATCTGTCTGGGGATTGGTCCTGCTTTGAGCAGGTTGTTGGACTAGATGACCTCCTGAGGTCTCCTCTAACCCTGATATTCTATAACTATTCCCAGCCAAAACAGTAGCAGCTGAGGGGCAGACACTCACCTTTACCTGCTCCATTTACCTCAGTGAAATGAGATGGAACAGGAGATATAGCAATTCCTGCCTCCGATTTCACTGCACGTGTACGGAAATCTTGTCTACAAAATGGCACTGAGGCAGCAGAGAAAGTAGCTAAAAGGCAGCCGCTGCCTTGTGAAGCCAGCACAGTTCCAAGTGTATGGGCTAATGTCAGCCACACACTCACCAGAGGGTTACACCAGTATGTATTCATGGGAAAAAGAGGACGATGAAAAGCTGTGATACTTGTAAGATGTAATGCGATAATACCCAGGAAAAAAAATGTTACTTCTGAGAGACATTTCTTTTCCTTCATCATCCAAGGGAATGTAAGTCAGACGATGCATGTGAGTGACTGAAAACCCCAACCTATGAGTTTGAGGAATCAAGTGATTCCTTAACCAGATACAGGATCATATATGGAAGACAAGGTATCGGCTGAGCAGGTGGCAAGTTCTTTTTGTTACTGATTGGCTCCTCTGGGCCCAATTCTTAGCCAATCTGTGCTAAGACATCCTGTTGATTTTTGCTATGCTGTCCTTATCTTCCCTCCATCCATTTGTTGGTCTCATCCACCTGTTATGTCTTCTTTTGTCAGACTGGAAATAAGGCATAAATGTTTGACAGCGAGGTAATCACCCCTTGGAACAATTTCAGTGATGGAGCTTCTCCATCTCTGACAATTTTAAAATCCAGATTGGGTGTTTTTCTAAAAGATCTGCTTTAAGAATTGTTTTGGAGACACCCTAAGGCCTGTGTTATACAGGAGGTCAGACCCGGTGATCACAATGGTCCCTTCTGGCCTTAGAATCTATGAATTTTCCAGACTGCATGCCATTTGGGCTGGGCCTGTCAGTTACTGTATGACCGTACAGTGCGCCTAGCATCATGCGGTTCTGGCCTGGCTGAGACCTCTAGGTACTACAACAGAAGGGGAAGATTTCCAGAGGTACAAAGCAGTTAGGTATGCTGTGCCCATTGAGAGTTGGGTGCCCAACTCTCCTTGTGCCTTTGAAAATCTCCCCCTAAATGTAGTCATATAAAATGGCCCTGATGGGTACAGGCAGCAGCAGAAAAGCTGGTTTAACTTTAACATGTACCATAGGCATCTGAAAGACCCAACCCAAAGCCCACTGAAGTGACTGGAAAGACTCCCATTGACTTTAGAGAGACAAGCTGGGTGAGGAAATATCTTTTATTGAACCAACTTCTGTTGGTGAAAGAGACTAGATTTCAAGTTTCACAGAGCTCTTCTTCAGGTCTATTGGCTTTGGCAGGCTTTGGACCAGCCCCCTGAAAAGCTAGTGAAAGAGAGAGGTAGGCTTAGGGTGACCAGATGTCCCGATTTTATAGGGACAGTCCCGATTTTTGGGTCTTTTTCTTATATAGGCTCCTATTACCCCCCACTCCCTGTCCCGATTTTTCACACTTGCTGTCTGGTCACCCTAGGTAGGCTGTAAATGACCCAATCAGTCCAGGGGCCACCATTTCAACACGTGAAAACTAGAGATGCATCCGACGAAGTGGACATTCACCCACGAAAGCTTATGCTCCAATACATCTGTTAGTCTTAGAGGTGCCACAGGACTCTCTGTTGCTTTTTACGGATCCAGACTAACACGGCTACCCCTCTGATGCTTTACCCCAGCAAAGTAGTTTGATGGACTACATTTCTGGCATCCACCTAACCCATCTGAAAACCCATAGGGAAGGATGAATGCCAGCTGTTAAACAGATAAAATTACTGCTTTTTTCGAGGTGACCAACGTTAGCAACATCAGTCTCATAATTTTTGAATGTTGCTGTAACAAAACCAGGTTCTTTATAGGTGGTCTTAAATTTTAAATTTAAAGGAAGGATGCTAGCTAAGGCATTGGACTGAGACCCAATTCCTGGCCCCTCTGCAGATTTCTTGTGTAAGACTGGATAAGTCACTACGGGTACGTCTACACAGCCAATGACAGCTCGCGGCAGCGAACCTCCAAGCCCAGGTCAACAGACTTAAGCTTGTGGGCCTCACGCTACGGTGTAGACCCAGCACTTGTAAGTTGCAGCTTGGGCTAGAGCTTGGGCTCTGAAGCCTGCCCCCTCCCTAGGCTTCAGAGCCGGAGCTCCAGCCTGAGCCACGACTCTATGGGGCTATTTTTAGTGTGGTAGCGTGAGCCCTGCGAGCTTGTCAACCCGGGTGTGGAGGATCCCAGCTGCAGCCTGTAAGACCTACCCCACATGTAATGTTTCCAAAAGCGCCGAGGTAATGTGGGAGAGATGGGACCGAGGGAGTGTTAATTATCCCCATTTTACAGAGAGGAAACAGAGACAAAGATCAAGGGTACAGGTTTCAAAAGCATCTAAGGTCATGTCTACACTATGCAGCTAAATCGGCACCACTCAGATCGATGCAGTGGCGTCAATGGGGCGGGTTTGGTGAAGATGCCCTAAGTCGATGGGAGAGCACTCTCCCGTCGATGTCTGTAATCCACCTCAATGAGAGGCAGAAGCTATGTTGCCCAGAGAGCGTCTGCCATCGACACAGCATAGTGTGGACACCGCTGTATGTCGGTCTAATGTACGTTGACTTAAGTTACGTTATTTACGTAACGTAACTAGCATAACTTAGATCAACTTACAGCATTAGCGTAGACCAGGCCTTAGTGCTTTAGAAACCTAAATCCAGTGAGTTTCTTGAATCATATAGAGACACTGGAAAAATTTACCCTTAGTCTCTACATCGCTCAGTTCCCCATCTGTAAAATGGGGATAACAAGACTCCCTTTTCCCTAACCTTTGTCTTGTGGATTTAGCTTTTCAGGACCTGGACTGTCCCTTACTATGTGTTTGCACAGTGGAGCTTAGATATTATTTGAGGCCTCTAAGTGCTACCGTAACACAGCTAAGTAGTAATAATGCACTACCACTTTCAGCAAGCTGCAGAATTTCATGGAAGTTCTGCAGTATAATAGAGTCTCAAGAATAAAACCAGTATAAAAAAACCATCTGTGGTCATGAAAAGTAGGATGTCAGAGACACTCTTTTTGTGGAGTGGGGGGAAGGGATGATTTTAGCATCAGTGAAAATTAGTTTCCAGCAGAGATTAAATACAAAAGAAAATTGTATAGCTGACGAACAGCTTCTGAGAGTGTCCTTTTAGTCACACTGAATGAAAAGAGCAGGGTATGTATTATTCAAATAACACTTCCAGCTAGAGTCTTAGCCGAAGCAGATAAACAACAAATAGGTCCATCGCTAATTACTGAGGGACTCATTATGGAAAAGCCACCCTTTGTGTAATATGGAATTTGTTATTCTCACACTTTATGTTGACACAGCTGTGGCGATGACACATGGGCATTCCCTCGCTCTCCGAGCCATGTCCCTGAATCACATGCTCAGCGGGCAACAGAGGAACCACAGACCCAGGAACTGTTGCAGGAATTGTGAACATCTAGTGCTCTTATCCTGCAAACAATTATACGTCACCTTAAGTATGTGAATAATCCCATTAACTTGAATGAGACGACTCACATGCTTCAAAGTAAGCATCCAAGGCCGTGTCTACACTACCAAATTAGGTCGACCTAACTTACATCAGCATACAGCCATCGCAGTTATTACCCTGTTTCCCCGAAAATAAGACATCCTCCGAAAATAAGGCCTACTTACAGTTTTGCCTCTCGTTGTAATATAAGGCATCCCCCCGATAATAAGACCTCCCCGATAATAAGGCATCCACCGATAATAAGGCATTTTTCATTTCTGAAAAATAAGACATCCCCTGAAAATAAGACCTAGCGCATCTTTGGGAGCAAAAATTAATATAAGACACTGTCTTATTTTCGGGGAAACAGGGTAAATCACTGGTGCATGTCTACACTTTGCTCACGTCGGCGGTGCGCGCCCTCACCACAAGTGCTTGTATTGATTGTATTGTCACTGTGGGGCATTGTGGGACAGCTCCTGAAAGCCAGTTCCAGTTGACGTAGGCAACGCAGTATCTGCACTGACACTGCATCGACCTCTTTACATCGACCTGGACGCTACACCACTTGGGGAAGTGGTGTTACTAAATCGACATAGAGAGGCACTTACGTTGCTGGGATCCAAATTTAAGTGAACACTTTTCCACATTGAGGTCAACACAAGGCAGCTTACGTCAACCTAACCATGTAGTGTAGACCAGGCCTAAGTGTTTGCAGGATTGGGGCCTAAACCAGAATACTGTCTCAGCCAGTGGCCAGCAGTAGAAGGCATTAAACAACTAATTGTTCAGTATGTTAGACTGGGAAAGACAGGATTTATTCCTGAATCCTCCTGGTGACCTTTTAATACCATGAAGAAGTTAGTGTTGGGTACAAATCCAACTGACGTCAATAGGAATCTTTCTATTGACTTCAGCGGACTTTTGGATTAGCTCCTAGATTTTAAATTATTCAGGGGAGGGACAGTATCATCATACGTTTGTACAACTGCCTAGCAGCCCTGGGAGCTGAGACTGAACAGAAGCTGCTGTAGATTGGAGCTGGGGGAAAAAGCAGGCTCTGGTTACTGTAAAACTCTGCTTGTAATGGAAAGGATCATGCAGTACTTTCCCTGGTGCACTGTCCTCCTTACCCATGTAGATGCACACTTAGGGCTTGATACTTCTCCCACTAAAGTCAATAGGCATTTTCCCATTGACTTAAATGGGATCATGACTGTGCCATTAGGTATGATGTTTTCCCAGTTGTTTGCATGCATGCAAGAGCATGTGTATACAGCCGGGCATGGTCTCATTTACATTTGACTCCACTTTGTGGAAGCCAAATATACTGGAATTTATCCTTTCCATGTGTGTGTGTGTGCGTGTGTGTGTGGGGGGGGTGTGTGTGCGCTAAACAACTTACTAACAAAAACTTAAAATGCAACCCCCCTCCAAAATCCCCTATTAGAGCAATATCTGGGCTGTTTTAGGATGAAGCAAGTCCCATACAGTCCGAATTCAAAATAAAAGAAACATCTGGGAACCAAAGTTCATTTATATCACCCAAGGTTTCTTATCCCTCCCTTTCTGGGATATCCTGTCTTCATCATGCTCTGATTCTCAGAGCCCTAAGCATAATTACCTTTCCTCGCTGAGGCAATGGACCTTGGAGAAGTTCAATCATAGAATCATAGAATATCAGGGTTGGAAGGGACCTCAGGAGGTCATCTAGTCCAACCCCCTGCTCAAAGCAGGACCAATTCCCAACTAAAACATCCCAGCCAGGGCATTGTTAAGCCTGACCTTAAACACCTCTAAGGAAGGAAATTCCACCACGTCCCTAGATAACCCATTCCAGTGCTTCACCGCCCTCCTAGTGAAAAAAGTTTTTCCTAATATCCAACCTAAACCTCCCACACTGCAACTTGAGACCATTACTCCTTGTTCTGTCATCTGGTACCACTGAGAACAGTCTAGAGCCATCCTCTTTGGAATCCCCTTTCAGGTAGTTGAAAGCAGCTATCAAATCCCCCCTCATTCTTCTCTTCTGCAGACTAAACAATCCCAGTTCCCTCAGCCTCTCCTCATAAGTTATGTGCTCCAGCCCCCTAATCATTTTTAAAAAGCAACAGAGGGTCCTGTGGCACCTTTGAGACTAACAGAAGTACTGGGAGCATAAGCTTTCGTGGGTAAGAACCTCACTTCTTCAGATGCAAGACTTCTGTACTTCTGTTAGTCTCAAAGGTGCCACAGGACCCTCTGTTGCTTTTTACAGATTCAGACTAACACGGCTACCCCTCTGATACTAATCATTTTTGTTGCCCTCCCTGGACTCTTTCCAATTTTTCCACATCCTTCTTGTAGTGTGGGGCCCAAAACTGGACACAGTACTCCAGATGAGGCCTCACCAATGTCGAATAGAGGGGAACGATCACGTCCCTCGATCTGCTGGCAATTCTCATACTTATACAGCCCAAAATGCCATTAGCCTTCTTGGCAACAAGGGCACACTGTTGAATCATATCCAGCTTCTCATCCACTGTAACCCCTAGGTCCTTTTCTGCAGAACTGCTGCCTAGCCACTCGGTCCCTAGCCTGTAGCAGTGCATGAGATTCTTCCATCCTAAGTGCAGGACTCTGAACTTGTCCTTGTTGAACCTCATCAGATTTCTTCTGGCCCAATCCTCTAATTTGTCTAGGTCCTTCTGTGTCCTATCCCTACCCTCCAGCATATCTACCACTCCTCCCAGTTTAGTGTCATCTGCAAACTTGCTGACTGTGCAATCCACGCCATCTTCCAGATCATTAATGATTGAGTCCACTCTTCACTATGCTCTGGACCCTCCAAGTTGGAGGGTCATCCACCACGTCCTCACTCTGAGCAAGACAACCAGGGAAAAACTGATCAGACTTTTATAATCAAGAGAGGTTTTGTAGGTTTTGAATTCTGTCACGATATATAGAATCAAAGTCTTAAAGAGGAGGCATTTATTATAATAGAAAGCTACAAACTCAGGACACACAAAAAAAGGGTTCCACACAGCTTGAGTTCCAGCTCTGTGTCCTTTGTTTACCAGTGACCATGCCCTGTCTGGAATGTTGTACAGCATGCTGATACAATAGTGGTTGAATAATATAACTGTAGGCAACCATATCATTACAAACCAAACCCTTTGCTCAGGATTAATGGGCACAGCTCCATTACTAGCCCCTGATACCCAAAAACTTTGGGTATCCACCAAGATCTTAAGATTTAAACTTGACAGTATTCCAAAAATGGACCAATAGGTGCAGTATTGATACACTGGGCCAAACTGCCCAGACTAGATCATTGTAACCCCATTGTCTTATTTTTGTACATTTCACAAGATCAGATCATGTATTTTATTGTTCTGCCCGCTATACATTTTTGTTATTAAAAATATTTGCAGAAACATTCCAGTACAACATATGGAGCATAAGCTAGTGCCATTCTGAGAGCTAAATATACTTACACAATATGTTTTATTAAAAAAGGAACAGTGTAAGCACAGTTCCATATGCTTCAATTATATAAAACTCAGACTATGTTACTAGATATAATTCTATATAACAAATCAACTGTGGGAGGAAAATATTCCTAAATCACTTTTCCTTCCTTGTTAGGAAATGGACCAATGTGCAAATCCAGCCTTAAGTTTATTACAATTAACTGCAAAAAAAGTGTTAATGCAACATTAAATTCTGAAAATTAAGGTTTCTCACACAACATTAACTTGGTGAGATGCAAATATTTGTGTTATATAAAAAGCATGCACTGGAGTTTATATATAACAAGGACAACAGGAATATGAAGGATCACATATATGCGATTTGGTGATGTAGCTGAGAAGTCTTAAATTTTGGAATTACATGTCTTGGGAGCTCTTAAATGGTTTTAATGTAATGAAGAGTTTGAAAACTTATTTGCATTTCATTTCCCTTTTTTTTAAATAATAAACCCTTAAAAAACGTGCAATCAAAATCAGAAAACAAGTCCAGACCTACAGCATTTGGTTTAAAGAACTTAAAACTGTCAGGTTGCCCAAAAGTACCATTAAGTTGTTTGAACTGGAGTTATTCTGTTTGTACCTACAATGGACATTATTAAAGACTAGAGCTAGGTGAACAATTTCCGGTTTATTCAGTAAATTTCACTTCTTTTCCTGTTTGCAAATAGTCCATATGATTTTCTTTAGCTGATTAAAAGATTCAAACTCTCAGGCCAGAAGAAACCTGTGAACAGGCTCCTGCTTCACCTCCAGCAAACCCAGGCTAATAAACCCTCCTGGTGAAATATACTTCACTCATCACCCCCGGGTTTTTTTGACCAAGTGTGTTTATTATTGCTTCTTCCTTAAGCTCCAGGTATAACACAGTATAGGAACAGGTGGATGGAGGCCCCTTCCTGCTCCTTTTATATTGCTTGCTTTCTTCCCTGGGTTCCCCAGCTGGTGAGCTAATTACCTCATTAGCTTATCAGGCTCCCTACAGGTGTAAGTGATCCCTTTTACCTTTCCAAACCCAATCAAGCAACCAGACTTCCTCCCACTCTAAACACACCTGATGTCCTGGATTATCTAAGTGACCAGGGTGCTGACCTCCCAAGGGCTGTATTTGTAGCCGCTGTCAGCACCCTGTCACAGGACCACCTGGATCATCTAGTCTGACCTCTGGTATACACAGGCAGTAGAATTTTCCCCAGAAGCTGGATGAAAGCATGTCTAATGTCTAATCATGTCTTAAAGACATCAAAGCAGTGGTGAGTCCATCATCTCTCCAGGTAAGCTGTTGTAATGTTTATTTACCATCACTACTAGGAAATTGAGTCTTATTACAAGGTTGAATTTGTCCAACTTCCAAATATTGGATCTTGCTATGCCTTGCCTGCAAAATGTAAAAACCTTTGCCACACTATTGGGTAACTTTTTCATGTGCAAGTATCTATACTCAGTGATCAAGTTAGCTCCCAACCTTCATGCATCTGAAGAAGTGAGGTTTTTTTACCATGAAAGCTTATGCCCAAATAAATCGGTTAGTCTTTAAGGTGCCACTGGATTCCTTGTTGTTTTTGTGGATACAGACTAACACGGCTACTTCCTGATACTTGACAACCTTCTCTTTGATATTCTGAAGAGAATGAGCTGCTTAAAACTTATATTGTAAGGCTTGTTTTCCAGCCCCTGGAACATTTTTGTAGCTCTGTCAAGGTTCCTTTCCCACTCTGAACTTTAGAGTACAGATATGGGGACCTGCATGTGAACCCCTAAACTGAATTACCAGCTTAGATCTGGTTTTGCTGCCACCACTCCCAAGTACTAACTCCCTTCCCTGGGTAGCCTTGAGAGACTTCTCCACCAATTTCCTGGTGAGTCCAGATCCAACACTCTTGGATCTTAAAACAAGGAAAAATCAATCAGGTTCTTAAAAAGAAGGCTTTTAATTAAAGAAAGAAAGTTAAAAATCATCTCTGTAAAATCAGGATGGAAAATAACTTTACAGGGTAATCAGCTTCAAAGAGCCCAGAGAAACCCCCTCTAGCCTTAAGTTTAAAGTTACAGCAAACAGAGGTAAACGCTCTAGCAAAAGGAACATTTACAACTTGAGAAAACAAAGATAAACCTAACACGCCTTTCCTGGCTGTTACTTACAAGTTTTAAATATGAGAGACTTGTTCAGAAGATTTGGAGAGCATGGATTGATGTCTGGTTCCTCTTAGTTGGAAGAGTGAACAACCCCCAAAACAAAGAGCACAAACAAAAGCCTCCCCCCCACACCAAAATTTGAAAGTATCTTGTCCCCTTATTGGTCCTTTGGGTCAGGTGTCAGCCAGGTTACCTGAGCTTCTTAACCCTTTACAGGTAAAAGGATTTTGGCGTCTCTGGCCAGGAGGAATTTTATAATATTGTACACAGGAGGGCTGTTACCTTTCGCTTTATAGTTATGACAAGCTCTCATTTTTGAACTGCAAACTTCAAGAAGGATATGAAAATACTGGACATCAGACTAAGACACAGTATCCTGGGAGTGGTCCTACCAATGCTGTCTACGGAGACAAGATCACTCTTTTATAACTTTACTTCATTATTTCAAATTAGTCACCGGTGGATAATTTTTGGCCTGCAGCTTGTTCATGAACAAACCATTGCAAGCATCTGAAATTCAAAAGCTTCAGATTGGACACAGGTCACATAGCATGATTCTGACTGGATGAGCATCGTATGCTCTGATTGGATGAGCATGGTTCCTTTTAATAGATTTCTGGTGTGGATACTTGCCATTATGAATTCAAAATTTGTGAATATTTGGAAAGAATCACTTGAAACATTTGTCAAAACAGTGAATTCCCTGCCTCCTCCCCCGCCCCGGAAATGTATTTGTGGAAAGTAAAAGCAAAAGGGGGAAGTGACCACAGTTAAATCAAATGAATTACAAAAACTTTCAAATAGCGTTCGTGGGGAAAGTTCTGCAGTATTGTCCAGCTCTTTCAGGCTAATTGAAATAGTTTCATTGAGTTTAAGACCAGAAGGGCCCTGTAATGAGGTTTACAAACCCCATACTGAGCATAGGCAGAAAGGAGAGAAGAATTTCTCCTGCTTACCAGCAAGCAGCTTGATCACAACCCCCACGCACCTATCAAAATTGCCAGTTCTTGAGACAGGCACCCACAGCTGCGACCACTAGAGAAAACAAGACGTGCTATAAAGGGGAAAGGGAGGCAGAAAGACCGGAGAGATCAAAGGGGTGGCAGCTCTACACCAGGCTGTCGCCAAGAAAGCAACCAGGAGACAGATGCTGAGACCCATAGAAAGACCATATACTGAGAGGTGATGACTACGTGGTACCAGAAGTGGGGTTACATTTAACCATCCCGGCAGAAAAGAGAAGCCTGATCAAACAAACAAAACAACCCATTCCTTCCTTTTTCCTCCCCTATACATACAAAAGAACTATGGAGGTGAATCAGCTGCTGCAATGACTGGCTGGCTTGCAAGCACAACAACAGTTGTTTGAACAGATGGCAGCAGTTGTTCAAGTACTGGGCAGAACTAGTACTGGGTTTGTAGACACCGACCGTTAAGCCTAGCTGAGGCCACACACCTCATGGAGGACAATATGGCCACTCAAGCCATTGGGTGACCCTCTGCTGAGGAAGTAATGGCTCCATATATACTGCAGAAGGAACTGGACCAGGGAGACAAGGGTGGTGGCCCCTCGTGGGTAAATCCCAAGCAAACGCAAGCAGCTGACTGGTTGATGGGAAGGATGGGGGTAGGCAAGCACCGCATGGTCCATGGGTAAGATTTCCTCAAGACAGTAGGCTCATGATTTTAAGTGCCCCCACAAGATTCTTGCCCCATGTCTACTCAGGAACAAGGACTCAGTGAATCTCAGAAAGAGGATGACCCAATCACTGGAAAACAAGGGACAGATGTGATAAACTGTTATTCTTGTGGACAACAGGAGCATAGATTTCATGACTGCCCCTACATGGAGTGTAACTTCAGACAGGTCTGGACAGGAGAGAATAGGGCCCAGAAAAAAAGCCCATGGAAACTCACAATTCAGGTGCATAGTCAGAAGACACTGGCCCTTGTGGACTTGGTATGTGACCAGACTTGTCCACGAACAGACAGTCGAAGAGTAGGGAAATGTGAGAAAGGGGAAATCCCTATTAAATGCATCCATGGAGATATTTTATGGTATTCCAGCATGACAATAAGACTGACTGTTGATGGGAACCAAGACCACATGAGAGTATGCAATGTAAGCCTTGCTGGAGCCCTAGCCATAACTAACCGTGTAAACCAAAGGCTGTGAACCAGAGTAGGCCTGGTCTTGGCAAAACAGTAACACCCCACATATTGGCTAACCAAATAAGCACATTCCTGACCAAAACCAACCAACCAAACAAAACAAATCTCTCAAGTAACTACAGAAAAACATTCTTAAAAAATAGTATAGCAACACACTGACTGTTCATAAAATAAAAAATAACAAAATAATAAAAATAGTTTACTCAATCTAGCATATACAGAAATAAAAATAGTAACTAACAACATCTGCAGTGTAGTATGTAACTTGTTTATGTCAATGTATTTAAAAAAATAATCAAAAAAGCATCTTTGTACTTGTTGAAGGGAAAGCAACCTGGTGTCCTGGTTGTATGCCTTCACCTTGTCATGTAAGCCTTTACCTTGTCACAGGCATACATGTGTTACTGTCCCTGTGATGCATTAGACAAGGCACTAGTACTGTGCTTTGCTAACAATAAAACTTGGCTAAGCGCCATCACCACCGGACTGACCCTGGGGTCTTTCTTTATAAGTAACATCAAGGTCTGCTTAATTAACATGCTGCACGGTCTGCCCATAAAGCTAACATCAAAGCTCCAAAATCACCAACATTGGCAGCAGTAACAACTTAGCAGCCTTAACAACTCTCCACAGAACTAACAATATGCAGGTCTCCAGACCCTAACACAGGAGCCTGAAGAAGACACCCTCAACTGGGTTTTCACCCTTTAAACTGCTATAGGGACAACAGCCAAGTGGTGTACTTGACCTGATATGGGAAAGCCAGGCATACTGAGCTGAAAATATACTGCGGTATGTTTTAAAGTTACGCAAGAGACTGAAGGCTTTGAAATCATTCTACTAGATAGAAGTCCCAAATTCAGTGCTTACTGCCAAGAGCTCACCCAGTGCTGTCTCATTACAATATAATTTATTATGACTAGATTCAAATACAGTTACCCAGGTTGATTAATTCCACCCCTGGTCAGTAGTACTCTTTGTACAGCAAGCTATTAAGGTAAAGATATAGGACATAGGTGCTTGTCCACTTCCTTTTATGGGGCCAGGCTAGTTGTTTCATACAATATGGTCTGTGTCAGGCAAGCAGAATTGTAGAAAAGGGATCCGTATTCACCATACTGAGTCGCTACAATGAGCTTCTGGAGTATGTGTACAAGTAGTCTGGCTCCTTGTTTGTACTTCAGAGTTTCTGGTGTCACACACAATTAACTCCCTCCTAAAATTTTACCCTATTTCTCCTGTTCCGCTCCTTATACTGGGGGCCCAACCTATCGAGCTATAGAATCATTCTCACACTCTTTTGGCTAATTGTCTATTTAAGTATTTGTACCCAGTGGAACAGCTTCATTCGGAGAGACTGAAGGAGCCCTCATCAGAATACCCCATAGCCCAGTGGTTAGGGCACTCTCTAGAGAGATGAGAGACCAACCTTTAAATGTTTTCTCCCACAAAGCCAGGGGGCGGGGTATTGAACTTGGGTCTCCCACACTCTGGATGACTGCTCTTACCACCAGAATAAAAGTTAGAAGGTTGGCGATGCCAGCATGAGCACCAATGCTTCCTTCCCTAGCATATCTCAAAAGAAACTGCTTAGGTGCCGGTCTATGGGACCGTCCTCCTGGTCATCGATCACAAGCAGTCGGGACTTAGGTGCTGAACTCCTGAGGGACAGCACTTAGGACATTCTCCCATTGGCGAGCTCCCCAGTCAGCATGCTGGCTTTTGTGGATCCCATTTCTAGTCAGCTTTCTCTCCCCCCATCATGGCATAGGGGACCCAGGGTCCTAACTCAGGTTTTGTGAATCCTGAAAATTTTCTAGGGACCTAAAAGTTAGGCAGTATAACACTGAGCATTCCAAAGCCTAAGTCCCTTGGTGAATCTGGCCTTACACATTTTCTTTATTGGTTTAAATTAGAGCTCATTAGAAAAGGAAATTTCCGTTCCATGGGTAAATCCAAATTTTGAAATTCCAAATAAGAATGAAATGTTGAGGTTTCAAACTTTACTCGGGAATGGAAATTCCGAACAAGAATTTCAGTTCAGAAACATTGAAAAGATATTTTTGATAATATTGATTTTTTTTCAGTAATTTTAAAACAATAATGTAATGTAAGATATTTAATATAATATAGACGATTAAATTAAAGTTTTAATATAATATAAAAGTAAATATGAAATAAAACAATACGATAAGGTAAAAATGTTTCATTTTGAGTTTATCATAGCAAAACATTTTGACATTATCAAACCAAAATGAGAAAGTAAGACCTATTTTGGTTAGACATGTTCCCATCCAAAATTTAATCGAAATCAACTTATTCCTGCAAAATGTTATTTTTTTGTCAAATTTGCATTTTCTGACAGAATTGCTCCATCAAAATTGTTTTGACCATCTCTAGTTTTGACGTGTCTAAAGATTGATATACATCCTGAAAAACAACAGGGAAGAAGTTAGGCAGATGTCTTTTGAAAGTGCATCTCCTATGCCATGCACCAGAAAATGCACTGGCTGTGACAATGGAAGGTTTCCCTAAAACACTGCTCCTCTCTTTCAGCAGTCTGCTAGAGTGACTAGTCCCACATCTAGAGAATATAAATCTAGGAAATGGACAGGGTAGAGTGGGAGGTTGCTGACTCAGCTGTGGATAGAGTGTGGAGCCAGATCTTTATCTAACATGAATGGGAGCTACATTGGAGCTGACACCAGCTAAGGATCTAGTGTTCTTCAAATATCTACCTCTAGAAGAGTGAATCACCTGCACCTCATCACTGTACAAAATGAATGAAACAATCCACATCCTTGATCTCCAGACACGTGGCAAATATGCCGACTGGACACATTTCTTTACAATCAAAATACATTTTCAAAAAAATAGAAATAAAACTTCTAATACTCTGAGATGCCTATTTTGCAATATGTTATTCTTACCTAAGTAATCGCTTCCCTTTCTCAGAATGCGAGCGGCATGGACATCATTTCCCTTGTCACTGTGCTTATTCTGCAACAGAAAAAACAATATAAATGTGCTGTTCAGATAATCAGGACTCTGATTTCAGTGAGTCTGATCTCCACATGAATTAGCTCTAAATGACAATTGTATCCACATGTCGGAACCTGTCATAACTATAAAGGGAAGGGCAACAGCCCTCCTGTGTACAATACTATAAAATCCCTCCTGGCCAGAGACTCCAAAATCCTTTTACCTGTAAAGGGTTAAGAAGCTCAGGTAACCTGGCTGACACCTGACCCAAAGGACCAATAAGGGGACAAGATACTTTCAAATCTTGGTGGAGGGGGGGGAAGGCTTTTGTTTGTGCTCTTTGTTTTGGTGGTTGTTCGCTCTTGGGACTAAGAGGGACCAGACATCAATCCAGGCTCTCCACATCTTTCTGAACAAGTCTCTCATATTTCAAACTTGTAAGTAAACAGCCAGGCAAGGCCTGTTAGTTTTATCTTTGTTTTCTCGCCTTGTAAATGTACCTTTTACTAGGGTGTTTACCTCTGTTTGCTGTAACTTTGAACCTAAGGCTAGAGTGGGGTCCTCTGGGCTCTTTAAGTTTGATTACCCTGTAAAGTTATTTCCCATCCTGATTTTACAGAGATGATTTTTACCTTTTTCTTTAATTAAAAGCCTTCTTTTTAAGAACCTGATTGATTTTTCCTTGTTTTTAGATCCAAGGGGGTTGGATCTTGATCCACCAGGAGTTGGTGGAAGAAAGGAGGGGGGATGGTTAATTTCTCCTTGTTTTAAGATCCAAGGGGTTTGGATCTGTATTCACCAGGGAATTGGTGAAGAGTCTCTCAAGGCTACCCAGGGAAGGGAATTAGCACATTGGGATGGTGGCAGCGGACCAGATCTAAGCTGGTAGTTAAGCTTAGAAGTTTTCATGCAGACCCCACATTTGTACCCTAAAGTTCAGAGTGGGGAAGTAGCCTTGACAGAACCAAAGGAGAAAATTTATACCATCTCCTTTCGAGCTTAAATGACAAACCTACAAGAGGGAGATGTCTGATGTTCTTGATCCCGAATAGGATTGTTTTTGGAGGTCGGAGGGTTTGCTTATTTTTGTTTTGGTGGCATATTGGGACAGAATCCTTGGAGTGCTGTGGGTGTGCATTTCAGGTGGGGAACAGGACACTGGGAAACAAGGCTTTGTGACCTCAGAGTTATGGGGCATGTTTTCTGGAAACTAAACCCAATAAACATTGCATTATCTGCACTTCAGACTTCTGGTCAGCTTTCTGTCTGTATAACGAGAACCAGGGGAGTGAGAGGGTGAAGGAAAAGCCTGCTAACGAGGAGCAGGAGCAGAACCACCATCCTTCCATGTCTTCCACCCACTGTGGCCAGAAGGAGAGATGAGCTGGTACTGCCATGGGCAAATGTGTAAAAGGGGTGGGCTGTGGCAACTGCACTCAGAAAGGCAGTTCATAGAGTGTCTCCTGTGAGGCACAGAACCCTGAGATACTGCCTCTGAAGTGGTAGCACTGCTCTGGCATAACAAAAGTGGCAGTGTAGATGCAGGTATATCCATCTACACAGGGTTTTACCTCTCTCCAGCACAGTATATGTGGACGCTACAAGCAGGTCTGAGGAATATGCAGGAACATGTACACAGTCAACTATCCAAGTATGCATGCAAGTGTAGACATAGCCAAAGGAGGGATATTCCAAAAGCACAAAGGTTAGATAAGTACTCAGCTCCCAATGAGCATCTGTGGGAACTAGGAATCTAACAGCCCTTTTGTGCCTTTGAGCCTCAGTAGCACATAAATGTTGGACTTATACGTCTCAAATGGCAATTAGTTACCTAAAGTGCCTTTGTGGATCTAGCTGAAATGTCTAAAAATTTCTCTGAACATCAGACATTAGCTTTGAACACATCTGGGGAGAGAATGTATGGCCATCCATTGTATCCAGCAATCACATCATGGCATCTCGTATGCTCCCTCATGGTTGTAAAGCCCAATTTGCAAGGAGCAAGATTTTAATGGATGTCACTTAGAAATATGCAGGCTCCCTATGAAGACTTGGCATGATGCTTGACTGTTTTTTCAATCAGTTTTTCTTGTGTGTCTTTCTCAAACTGTTTGATAGTTGTTGTCTTTTCAGATCTCTCCTTGGCTGTGTCTTCAAACTTATCTATATTTATGTTGCATGAGTTGAGATTCTGTTTTAGATTATCTTTGAAGCATTTGTGTTGACCACCTTGCTTGTGCCTTCCAAGTTCCCTAATCCTGCAAACACATGTGCATGTGCTTAATTTTACTCATGCGAGTAGTCCAATTGACGTCAAAGGGATTACTCACATGCGTAAATTGAAGCACTCACATAAAAATGCCCAGGACTGGGATCTATGGTACTGAACTAATATGCCCTGGAGTCCATGGAAAGACTCCATTGAGTCCAATGGTCAATGATAGGGCCCTTAATGAATGACAAGGGGGCTGGTAGTTTTTTCAGATTGATTTTAATGAGAAGGGGCAGCTATTTTTTTATACACAGGAGAAGGTGCCCCTGCACAAACTGTCTCGGCTAATTTCTTAACTTCAGTTAAACTACAAATATGTTTACTTATTCATTACTCTGGCAGAGCAAGTGTTAATACTGACATTATTTCTGTGTAATGAGTCATATGTTGTTTTCCTAACTATTCCCAATATGTTTTCTTGCCTAATTAGATAATGACAGAATTGTTCAAAAAACAATGTTTTAATGAGGCCCACAGCAGCTTATTATAATCCATAATAATGGATGCTTTCTACAAAGTTCTCCTAACTTTGGGGAATTATGTCAAGATGAACTTTACTGGCATAACCAGTGCTGGACAATAGCATTTACTCTTTCCCTTTTTTCCTTTCAATAGCTTCACTTTCTGGCCAAATTCATCTCTGGCATCATTCTTTTATGCCAGGGCTACATTTGGCCCATTGTGTCCAAAGTCATGACAAATCAAACCAGGTCACTGCGGGCATGGGTCTAGGATCCTTGCTCACACTGACTAGTACTGACTCATACCAGTAGCCTCATTGAGATCAAGTACTACTCAGAGCAAGTAAAGCAAGATAGGCTTAGGTTCCAAATAAACTAAGAAGAATTTTAATGCACACAAGAAAGACAAGAAGGGGCTTTATCAGATACAATATGTTAGGGCATCTCGAAACTATAGGCTCGATTCTGATGTCCTTACACTGAATAGCCTCTTACTCTGAGATTGGTCTTATTGACTTCCACAGGACTACCTGCTGAAAAAGTGTGGGTAAGGGTATCAAAATCTGCCATTAAAAAGCCAAAAAACTATGTTAGGGAAAGAACCAGAATCTCCTATTTATCTGGAAAAAACAGTGCAATCCTGAGTGTTTTACATCAATGCAACATTAATATAAAGGAGTGTGAAGCTGATGGTTAAGTGAAACACAATTGGCCAGTATAAATCAGCATCGCTCCACTGATGTTAAGGGGCCAGAAACCCCAGCTAATGTAACTCGGAGTGCCACTTAAATCGATGTGGCTGTACCTCCAGCGGGTGTAAATCATCTTTGCTCCGCTGAAATCACTTGCGCTCCAGCTGGTGTAAGCTAGCATCACTACATTGCAGTCAACGGGACCAGATCCCCAGCGGGTGGAAATCAGCATTAGCTCCATTGACGCTAATGGGTGAGACCCCCCAGCTTTAGCAAATATGTGGAGCTCTACTGAAGTCATTGGACCAGAACCATAACTGGTCAAAATTTGTGTCATTCCACTGAAGTCAGTGGGGCTTCATACATTTATACAAGAGGAGGATCTGGCCCTTATGCTCATAGGATTTCCCAAAGCACATAAATGACTTAGGGGCACAAGCCCCTTATTGGGGCAGTGGTCTGGCTCGTTATACCCAATTGGCAGATCATGTCCTTAACTTGTAACCTGGTGTAGATATATAACCCACACACCTCCTGGGTGTGGTGCTCTGTCCCACCTGGTGGCACTGAGACCACTTAGAGAGAGATATTAATGAGTGTGCCCTACAGCCTTAGTTTAGGGCCATGTGGCTTTTAGATCATGTGGTAGAGGCTCATGCACTAAGTTGCAGAAGTCCTAGGTTCAATCCTGCCTACCGAGGTCTGTTAGTGTTACAGATGCACATCAAATTATCTATCCACAGGGGCAAGTGTGAACTGTCTTGTGTTCACAGCTGCCCAACCTTAGCCATAACCATAACCCTGCAGAGTTTGAGGAAGCTCTGGGGCAGACTCTTGTTCCATGACTGAACTAACCTGTAGAAGCTACCAGTTCCCCTTTGTCACAGAAACATAGGGATTGCCAGACAGGATCAGACACAAGGTCTATCTAGTCCAATAGCCTGTCTATGATAGTGGCTTATACCGAATGCTTCTAAGGAAAGTGTAAGAACCTCACATTTGGCAGATGTGGGAGAATCTTCCCCCAACATTAGGCCTCCTCCTAATCTCCAATAGTTAGAGATTAGTTTAAACCTTCAAGCATGAGATATAATCTCTACCAATTTTTTTCTTTAATTATAACTCTTGATATTGTGACAGTCAGCAGCGACCCCCCCACCCAGTATTAATAGCTAGCAGACGTTATGGCAGCCAGTGGCCATTAGGGGGAAGCAGACACCTCTAGTACACAGTAGCCTGAACTTTTCAACTGTCTTCCGTTTCAAGGCCTTGAGGTAGTTGGAGCTGGTCCCAAACTGGTTTTCACTGACCAGATAGCAGAAGCATGGGTCTGGCAACCACCAATCAAGTGTTAACACGGCAAGGGCCTTTGTCTGAATGTGTATAAAGGATCTGTAAAATGTGTGTAAGACAGAGTTTTTTGTACCAAGGTGCAAAGCTCTCCTTTCTTCGGCAGAATAAAGCAACCTTTCCTTATCCCTGTCTGGCTGTTACTGGCTCTCAGCTAGGCGGACCTGATATTTCGGTGACAGTTTCTGGCGACTCCGCCAGGACTCTCCTAGCTCGGACATTGGACTCCGGATAACTGCGGCGAACTGGGAACGGCACCAACGGATGCTTAGCCCCTTTTTCTCACTTCGCAGCCCCTGTGGTTCATGCTCCGATAAGGTGAGTCTTAATAGGATAAGGAGACACTATCTGGTTCTGGTTCTGTTCTGGTTAACTGGTTAATGAATTTCTGTCTTATACATTTGGGCATTAGGTGTGTGAACGGAGCTGAGCCTCTCATTCGTAATTCCTCAGAGTGGAAGCCATTGCGTGCGATGAAGCTCTGAGGTCGAATTGGGATCCTTCTGTCCCGTCCCCTGTAGCGGTTAGTATTAGTAGAAATTCCAGTAATAGGATCCTATTAGGCCATAATTCCCTCTGTTCTCTGTGTAATTCTCTGTTAGAGTGTCAGCAGGCAGATGGGTGGGTCTCTGGTAAAACCCTCTAAGGATAGCTCTTTGAATTATATGTTAAGTAAATGGCCTTTACCCGGTGTTTAAAAGTATTTTGGTAATGGGTATAGGCGGAAAGCCATTTGACTGTTCTGTGTTACAGGAAGCTACTGTAGAGATCTCTGGAGTTTCCGCCTTCCATGCCTTTCTGCTAGCTCCTGATTCCCCACTTAATCTCTTGGGCAGAGACCTGTTGTGTAAACTGCGTGCTGAGATTTTCTTTTCAGATGACAGGATCGTCCTCCGGTTACCTCAAAACCAACTTCCCCAGCTGTGTGCTGTATTGACCCAGGATTCAGAGGACTCGATCCTGCCTGCGGGCCTGATCCTACCCGAGCGAGTCAGACAGGAGGTGCAAGCCTCCCTGTGGGGCACTTCAAAAGCGGACTTGGGCACTCTCCGGACAGAGCGGGTACGAATAACCCTGAAACCAGGCATTGACATTCCTTGAATTCGTCAGTATCCATCCCCCGAGAAGCTCTGTTTGGCCTCCGGAGTCTTATCACCACATTCCTGCGGTTGGGAGTGCTGGTTCACACCAAATCTCCTTTCAGTACTCCCATTCTGCCAATCAGAAAACCTAACATGGATTCAGAGGGAAAACCGGTATACTGATTTGTCCAGGACTTACGTGCAGTAAATAAGGTTGTTCAAGCTAGATACAATGTGGTACCTAACCCCCACACAATCCTGACTGCTATTCCAGCAGGTACTGCTTGTTATTCGGTAATAGACTTGTGTAATGCTTTTTTTTAGTATTCCTCTAAATAAGAACAGCTGGAATATCTTTGCATTTACAAGAACGGACCCAGAAACGGGGAGAGCAGAACAACTGACCTGGACTCAGCTACCACAAGGATATGTAACATGCGAAACAGACACTATTCCCTTGTTAAATTGTCTTCAAGTAGTGAATCATCAAGAAAAACCTCGACCAGATCTTTCAGATGTGCCCATTCCAAATGCTGAACTGGAGCTGTATACTGATGGCTCGGCGCGGGTCGTGGAGGGCCAACGGGTATCTGGGTTTGCAGTAACTACTCAGTTTGATGTATTACAGTCTGCTCCCCTGGGACCTTCCACCTCAGCCCAGGTGGCCGAATTGATAGCCCTCACCCGAGCACGTGAGCTGGCAGCAGGTCAGTCTGTAAATATATATACTGACTCGAAATATGCCGTTGGCGTTTGCCATGCCACGGTCCAACTCTGGGCAGAGCGTGGGTTTATTACCTCCAGTGGCACTACAATAGCACATGGGCCCTTGATCCTGGAATTATTGGAAGCCATACACCTGCCATCCGAGATTGCTATCATCCATGTTCGGGCCCATCAGAAGGGAAACGATCCCACCGTCTGTGGGAACCGGCTGGCTGATTCAGCTTCAAAAGCAGCCTCCCTACAGCCTTATGTTACCAACCAGATGGTACTCACATCCTCCACCCCACCAACTCCAGTCCCAGCCCCTGTTGCCCCTGAACCATTAGAGGTTGAGCGTTGGGAAAGCATGGGGGCATCCAAGACGCCAGAGCGGGAATGGCAACTACCTGATGAGAGAAGAGCCCTGCCCCGAGCTGCTCTGCGACCTGCCCTATTTAAACTACACCAGGAAACACATGGTGGAGCAAAGGCCATGGCAGCTACTGTGAATAGACTTTGGTATGCCCCTGGAGTATTCCAGGAAGCCAAATGAGTCCTTGCTACTTGTGACATCTGTGCAAAATTCAATCCAAGGGGGGAACCTAAAGGCCCCCCCAGAGCCAGGTTATGGGCATACACGACTTCAAATTGACTACTCAGAAATGCCTAAGTACCAAGGCTACAAGTACCTTCTTGTAATTGTATGCCAACTGACTGGCTGGACCGAAGCATTCCCGACTAGACGAGCAACCGCCTTGGAAGTAGGAAAGACCTTATTAAACCACGTCATCCTAAGGTTTGGCCCTCTTAGGTCTATTGACTCTGATCAAGGGACTCATTTCACCGCCCAGGTTATTCAACACATTGGTAAGGCCCTAGGTATTACCTGGCTTCTACATACCCCTTGGAGACCACCATCCTCTGGACAAGTGGAAAGAATGAACCAAACTTTAAAGCTTAAGCTCTCCAAATTGTGTGCACAGACTGGGTTAAAGTGGCTTCAGGCTCCACCTTCGGCCCTCTTGGCAGTTTGAACTGCCCCTAGGGACTGGCTCCGTCTCTCACGCTTTGAACTTTTATTTGGCAGGCCATACACCGATTTGCTGATCCAAGGTCTGTAACTGATTTAGCCACTTGGGGTGACGAGGAGCTAACCAGATATGTTGTTTCCCTCCAAACCACTCTCAAATCTCTCCACAGGTATGCAGCTCAGTTTCAGGCCCTACCTGCTGATGTACCTGCTCAGCGGATCAAGCCAGAGGACTGGGTCTATGTCAAAGAGTGAAAACACGAGCCTCTCCAACCCCGGTGGGCAGGCCCCTTCCAAGTCCTTCTTACCTCTCACACTGCCATTCGAGTGAAAGAGCGAGACACTTGGATATACCACACCCGAGTCATGCTAGCCTTTAGGACGGGGCCAGAAGCAGACGACTTCGGACCTCGAGGGAGCACCGCCAGCTTTTCCCACCGCGACCCGGAAGAGCCAGAAGCAGATGATACCTGGAAAGCTGAACCTCTCAAGGGACTAAAGCTTCTGTTCTGGCGAATAAAGTCCTAAGACTTTATAACTATGGGTTCTCAGACGGTGCTGCAGTGGCTATGACTTTTGGGTCTGCCCCTTGTACAAGCTAACCCACACCCAGCCGCTAAACCTCTTCAGCGAATGGCCACCTTGGGACACATGTCTGATTGTTGGCTGTGTCACAAAACCAGCTCTGAGGAAGAAATAGGGTTGTGGGCTGTACCTGCAAATCTCTCTGAAGTACTCTCCTTACAGGTAGTACGGAAAACTGAATGGGCATGGGTTGGGGAATATCAATATGACCAATATGGGAGGAGGTCTGAAGTTTGGCATTATTACTGGGCAGCTAAGGGGGTCCCTCTTTTTGAAGTTCTTGGGATTGGGTATAACCTGCCCCTTTGTTTGGAGAATGCTAAAGGAACCGGGAGGGAAATGGGTTACCTCCCCCTAGAAGCCTGTAATCAAACCCTTCGGTTTAGTGTTAGGAATGGAACCTTTTACCCCTTAAGAATTGTTGTAAACACCATGCTAGACTCAGGCCAAATCCTCAACCTGGGAACCTATTCTCATAAGCTCTTCACCCCCTTGAAAGGAGCTTGAATTAAACGAGCCGAAAATCCCCTAGTAGTCAGGCAAACGGGATTTCATTCCTTTGTTCGTGCACTTAGGGAGTAGCAGAGCTGAAAAGGGCGCTAGTAAATATTTCGGCTGAACTTGAAAAGGCAGCTAATGCCTCTTTAGACACTCTCCAGAAGTTACAACAAGAAATTGATGAAATAGCAGAAATAACGCTGCAAAATATTCATGTGTTAGATGCCATGAATGCTGAATTAGGGGGGGCTTGTGCTCGCATCGGGGAAAAATGTTGTTTCTATGTTAATCATTCCGGCTTAATTGAGCAGGATTTACAAGCCATTAAGAATGCTGCTGTTTTCCGTGCTGTATCTCTTGATCACACCTTTAGTTTTGAGGACCTCCTCCCAGACTTTGGGTCATGGTTCACGGGGCTCTTCCGAAAAATTGTCAAGTGGATTATTTTTCTTCTTTTCTTTCTATGTGTTATTTGGGTAATGTTTCAATGTGTGAGATGTTTGTGTAGTGCCGTTACTAAGGGCTCTGCCGCCCGTGGGAAAACACAGTATCTTTCCCTCCAGCTTGATCGCAAATTGCATAACGGGCCTGACAATTTGGGTTTGTCAGGTCCGAAGGGGGGACTGTGACAGTCAGCAGCAACCGCTCCCCCAGTAGCTAGCAGCCGTTATGGCAGCCAGCGGCCATTAGGGGGAAGCAGACACCTCTAGTACACAGTAGCCTGAACTTTTCAACTGTCTTGCGTTTCAAGGCCTTGAGGTAGTTGGAGCTGGTCCCAAACTGGTTTTCACTGACCAGATAGCAGAAGCACGGGTCTGGCAACCACCAATCAAGTGTTAACACGGCAAGGGCCTTTGTCTGAATGTGTATAAAGGATCTGTAAAATGTGTGTAAGAGAGTTTTTTGTACCAAGGTGCAAAGCTCTCCTTTCTTCTGCAGAATAAAGCAAACTTTCCTTATCCCTGTCTGGCTGTTATTGGCTCTCAGCTAGGCGGACCCGCTATTTCGGTGACAATATTCTGCATATGCATATAAATATCCTATCGCTTTTTGAAACTCACTAAATTCTTGACCACAATTACTTCTTGTGGCAATGAGTTCCCTAGAAAAACCATACATTTTGTGAAAATTGACTTCCTTATCTTGATTTTGAATTTCCTAACTTTTAATTTGATTGATTTTTCTCCTGTTCTTGTGTTATGAGACCGGAGAGGAGACATTCTTGATCTACCTTCTATAGACAATTGGAGAATGAAAACAATGGTATATTAGGCGATGGTCTGTTTCCATCTTGGCATTTTATCAGATGCCTATTCAGTGGTTATTCTGACATCATTTAATCAGTTCTCCCTAAGAATCACCTACACTGTCAACTTTCTCCATAACCCTCCCTGACTTTTTATAGGTCCATATCTGAGTCTGCACTGGAATCAGAGTGAATTTCACATGATCTATGAGTTTATGGAAATATTTTCCACATACCAGGCCCTGAGTTCTCTCTCTGATCCCACATGATTGAGATGTACTGTTCTCTGCAGTCCTGGCCACCTTAAAATTCTGTAACAGTTGTGCTGGAATTGAGATTCTGTGATCTTAGCACACTGGGAGCTGAGCATAGTCTAACGAGAGAGAATATAAAATGTATGGGCCTGTATATTTGATAGTGTCCTCTATTGAGTTGCAGTTTCAGAACAGCTCAGGTATTTGTATGATTCAGACCATCATCATCAAGTGATCCATCCCCTGTTGCCCATTCCCAGCTTCTGGCAAACTGAGGCTAGGGACACCATCCCCGCCCATCTTGGCTATTAGCTGTTGATGGACCTATCCTCCATGAACTTATCAAGTTCTTTTAAAAACCTTGTTACCGTTTTGGCCTTCACAACATCCTCTGGCAAAGAGTTTCACAGGTTGACTGTGACAAAATGCTTCCTTTTGTTTGTTTTAAATCTGCTGCCTATTAATTTCATTTGGTGACCCCTCATTCTTGTGTTATGAATAGTAAATAACACTAACTTACTTTCTCCACACGTCATGATTTTATAGATATCTATCGTATCCTCCATTAGTCGTCTCTTTTCCAAGCTGAAAAGTCCCAGTCTTATTAATCTCTCCTCATATGGTATCTGTTCTATACCCCTAATCATTTTTGTTGCCTTTTTCTGCTTTTGAGGATAGGGGTTACAGAATGGAAAAGCTATGCAGGTGGTCTTCAGACCCCTTTTATGTCAGCATCCTTTTACCTGAGTTTCAATCTACAAAGGGCACCCAACCTAAAGCACTGATGATAACTGCAATTCACCTTTACATCAAGTATAAGAGGCCTGTGATTTACAAACAGAATTTCTTGAGGTCTGGCCTTACTGATTACAACAAACTGCAGACAACCTTTAAGTAGAACACTGGAAGTGTGCAACTCCTATAATAACCCAGTGGTCGGTGGATTGAAACCAGGGTCAGCTAGCCCTGGCCTGTTTCTTATTCATGGCCATTTTATACCCATAAATAAATTTAGTCTGGAAAGTGGAAGAAGGTTTCTAACCATCAGAGGAGTGACATTCAGGAACAACCTCCCACTAGAGTCAGTGGAGTTATACAACCTAACTAGATTTAAAGTGGAGCTGAATAAGTTTATGAATGGGATTTTATCATGTTGCTGCCTGCAACAGCAGTAGACTAGACTCAATGACCCCGGGTGGGCGGGGGGGTGTCACACTTCCAGTCCTATGTTCCTATTGGGATTGCCAATATTAAAGAGCCCTCATTATGCACAATCATTTTGGGCAAATCAAAGAAATGGTGCAATCAGCGAAATCAGGATGGTGACACAGAGAACTTGCCCCTCTCTCACAGCTGTTTATTTCATGTATTGAGAAAATATCTTCCTATATATCATGCTTCTAACGGCGTCCTTCACCACCTTGTTTCTCAGGCTGTAGATTGGGGGTTCAACATAGGGAACACAGAAGACGTTGTCTTGGTCCAAGGTGTAGCCAGAACTGGGTTATAAACACATAAAATCAAAGTACCGTAGAAGGTAGTGACAGCTGTCAGGTGAGAAGCACAGGTACAGAAGGGTTGGAGTCTCCCTTAACAGAGTGGATCTTTAGGATGATGTAGTAAGAGGACGGCCTGAAACATAGGCTGTGTATCATAGGCCTGGTGTGAGGCCTGAACTAAAGTAGTCAAAACTTTGCAGATATAAAGCAAAGCCAAGCTGTGTGCAAGAGACAGGCCCCTTTCACAGAATCTGGCAAGAACAGGGCTGATATTGCAGAAACACACATGCTTAAGTTATGCTAGGCACAGGAATACATATGCCAACACATCCCAGAAAGATGGCAGCAGAACACCTTGATACCAAACACCTTCCCCAGAGATAACAGGAGCACGCTGATCCATCGTAAGGATAAGGTCAGGATGGCAGCATGATGGATAGAGACGTTTTAATCAAACCAACATGTACAAGGTAATGGGCAGCCCTTGGATCCGTTAATGGGTGGCGCCCTAATACGACAGAGGGTGTCACTCTGATACGTCAGGGGCAATATGTAACTTGTTTGTATTGGAGTATAAAGTTGTATCTCAGAGGGAGTGTCTTTGGCCAACCTAGAGAGCAGTGGAAAGTCCTGCCACTGACTGAGCTGTGTCCATTGTCACGAGCATACGTGTTTTACTCTCCATCCTGATGCTACTACCGTGCTTTGTTGACAGTAAACCTGGCTGGGTGCCTTCGCTGAAAATCGAGTCTGTGGATTTATTGGGCTGTTTAATTGAGGTCTGCTATTTCCACTATCTGCACAGAGCTGGGACAGCACACTGAAAGAACACACAACCAGCCAACATCTGACCAGAGATGGGGATGAGGATGTACATATAAGAGACTAGAACAACTAGGATAGTAATAATGACAAATAGAGTCGACCAGGTGAAATGAATAACGTCTGTGCTGTGTATGTCCGAGCAGGACAGGTGAAGGATGGGGAGGGATGTCACAGAAGAAATAATTGCTGACACTGTAGTGACAGAAAGACAAGCTGAATATACAAATTGTTTGGGCAGTTGACAAAGACAACTACCTGCAGCACAGAGAGTTTCCTGGACACGATGACTCTCTAGAGCAATGGGTTACAGAGGACTGTGAAGTGGTCAGGGGCAATGGTGGCCAGGAGGCATCATTCATTGGTCACAAAGAAAAATTGCACAGCACGCTCAGTGAATGAAATTATTCTATTACTCTGCTACAGAACTGATGCGCATCCTAGGCGCAATGACAGAGGAATAAGCAACAGCTACAATGGACAGATTACAGAGGAAGAAACACACGGGGGTGTGAAGTTGTGAGTCAATCCTGATTAAAAGAATCATCCCAAGATTCCCTACCAGGATGATAATGTAGCTCAGAAGGAGCATCATGAAGAAGGGGACCTGCAGCTCTGGGTGGTCCATGAATCCCAGGAAAATCAACTCTGTCACATTGGTATGAAGGGGGAAAAGCAAAATTTGCAAGTAAACAGGAGCCAAAAAGGGACCATGTGTGGATTCCTTGTAACCACTCTGACTGCTCCCATGAAATAGTGTGTCTTGGGGAATGTACTATGGGTTAGGCACACACTTCCCCCCGGAGCTAGTGCACTGTCTCCTCACAGAAACACAGCACACTGTGCATTGTTTTGCATTCAATTAAATACGTGCAGAGATTCTGCCACAATATGAGAGATTGTCCAAATCTGCATCCTTCCCATGCCAGAAATGTCCCTTAGGGCACAGGGCTCTGCCATCCCTGTCTCTTCCACACACCCTCTCTGTTGTTAAGTCAGATTAGTTTGGAAAGGAGGGAAATCATCTCTTGTAAATGTATAGACAATAACGAATGATGTAGGATGTTTTCATTTACACTGGTTTTCTCTTCCGGCTTCCAACAATGGCAGTGGGAGTTGATGGCACTTTGCCCCACTGAAACTCAGAGAAAGGGTCCTGTGAAGGATGTGTGTCCAACGCTGGGAATCCCCAGCAGAAAGATGTTGCAGGGATAGTATGTACCTGTAGAGACATTCATGTCACTGAATGTCTTTTTTCTTCCTGAAGGCTAGATATTAAATGGAAAGATCTGCTCAACTTTAGAGAGTCACTGGTCTCAAAGGGCAATACTACATTTAGGTGACCATAAGTGATAGCTAACGTAAGGACCATAACAGGTTCTAAAAATAGTTTTTTTCTCTGATTGGGTATATCTACGTGCCATTCCACGGTGTGATTTCAGCTTGGATATTCCTCAATCCCTATGGCAGTGGATACAGAGTAGACATAGATGGGAAAACCTTTTCCATTCCCTGAACATTTTCAAGATTTCAAAATATTTTCCCATTCTATATTGGGATGAAACCTGGTCTTTGGGAAAAACTTCACAGAAAATGAAAGATAGAGAAGCCCAACCCATGAATAGCCAGGAGCCAGTGGTTACAGCAGTCATCTAGGATAAGGGATGAACTGGTGGATTTTCAACAGCTTCAGGGAGACCAGCTGACCGTCACTAATGTGACTTGGCCCCTCCAGTTAAGCCTCAGATACCACCACTCAAAATGCCACCAAGCAATTGCCTGGTGGGTTAGGATGACTTGACCACCACAGAAAAGGTTGGGGGAGAAAGGATACTGGGGAGAATGTAGTAACACTTATACAAAGGAGTGCATCGGTTTGTCACCATCCATGTCCAAAGAGGATGGAGCTCGGTTGTTCTCAGTGGTGGCAGATGACAGAACAAGGAGCAGTGCTCTCAAGTTGCAGTGGGGGAGGTTTAGGTTGGATATTAGGAAACACTATTTCACTAGGAGGGTGGTGAAGCACTGGAATGGGTTACCTAGGGAGGTGGTGGAATCTCCTTCCTTAGAGGTTTTTAAGGCCCGGCTTGATAAAGCCCTGGCTGGGATGATTTAGTTGGGGTTCAAGCAGGGGGGGTTGGACTCACTGATCTCCTGAGGTCTCTTCCAACTCCAATCTTCTATGATTCTATGTCCATCATCTGCAGTGTCATTCCCCATAGCTCTCTTCCCTCTAGGCAAACCCACACTTTCTTGTGGACGCTGGTCCTGAGGCCATGCCCAACACTCCCCAAACTCAATATTCCCCCCTCAGGTGATCACAACTCTTTCTTCCCCTTTCAAGAGCTGTTTTATTTTTCCCTCCTTAGCATTCCTTCAGTCTAATTAGGCATTGCCTCTACTCCTAACTCTTCTGGACTGAGTTAGGTCTGTCTTATATAATCCCCAGACTCCTCCACTCACAACAGCCACTGGAAGGAGTAGATAATTAGAGTCAGCTGCTTGGCTTCTATTTTGTTGTTGTTGTTGTTCCCCCATGTGGTTCATACTGTCACATGAAGGAGACTCAGATTCAAAACCCCGTTCCAAATCAGGAACTTGGACCTGGGTCTCACGTCCCAGATCAGGCTTACAACCAGTGGGCTATCAAGATAGACTTTCACTCTCTTTGTCCCAATGAATCCTTTATTATTCATACAAAGTGGAACAGCTCCAACAGGAGAGATTGAGAGACAGCGATACACCATAGAATGGAAAATAGGTCAGACGTTAGGGCACTCACCTGTGATATTGGAAATATAAATCTATTTCCCTGCTCTTAATTAGGCAGAGAAGGGACTTGAATAGGGGTCTCCCACATCCCAGGTGAGTGCCCTGATAGCTGGGATTTGGCTATTCTGGGGTCGCTCTCTCTATGTCTCTGGAGATTAACCAGAAATTCCATCCTGAACCGGCGAAATGTTCAGTCAAAACGGAGACATTCCAACTAAAACATTTCATTTGGTGGAAAATCCATTTTATTAAAAAGTTCCCAGCCAGCTTGAGTGCAGAGAATGGACAGGGTCCACTTTGTGAGCAGCTGTTCAGGATTTTGGTTTAGCCTCATCAGTCAATGTGTGGGCCCAGGTGTGACAGGAGACTAGGCAAGAGCTGCTGACTCAGCCCTCTGTCAAGGCAGCTCCCATTAAGGGAAGCAAATGGGAGCTGGCTAGAAAAACCTGCACCTAATTGGTGAGTGGGAGACAGTTACCCACTCAATTAGCCTGGGGCTATAGAAAAGGCTGTGAGGAAGGCAGGCAAAAGTGGGGGGAGGGAGGCTAGGGAGCGGTGGTAGAGATAGTACAGTTCTTCTGGGTGCAGATATGAGAACCCAGGCTGTGTATGGCAAAAAGGTGGTGGGAACAGACCCTGTAAATGAATGACACCAGTGGTTACTGAACCTCAGGGTCTCTGAGTGACTCTGTCAGCCCAGCAGGACCCAAGAGGGTTGTGCTAAACCAGGTCTTATTTAAACTATTCCAACCCTGCTCTGAAGACAGAATTTTTAATTTGTCTGTGTGCTCTTCCATGGTGTCTATCACTATAGTGTCTGAATTTATTTTCAAATACTCCTGTGAGGTAGGGAGCTGAGGCACAGAGAAATTGAAGTCAAAACTTGCCACTAATTTGGGGTGCTTAATTTGAGACCCTGTAACAGCCCAGAACTGGAATTGCTGGGACAATCCTGCTCAGCCCCTGGGATGTTGCCTGCCCAGGGCAGAGGGGATCTTGAAGGGATTAAATTGGGAAGCTCTAGCAAATCTCTATTGATCCTGTGTGAACAGCCATTTTTTTTCAAATAGTCAAATTTGGGCTGGTTTTCATGGCAATTGTATAAGGCACGGCCCTATCAAATTTCAAGTCACTGCTGCAAAGCTGGGGGTCACCAGAGCTTCTCAGGGGAAAAGGCATCAACTATATATATATTTTAATGTGGGCAAAACAAAACCCTTTTTCCCCCTAGCTTCAGTCTCAGAAATGGCAATCCAGGCTGAAATTTTCCAAATAAATACATTTCAATCAATTCAGACAGCAGCATTTTAAGTCAGGTCAAGACACCAACATGAAACATTTCAATTTTGGGAGGTCCAAGTGTTTCATGTTGATCGAAAGTTTCAAAACAAAACAGTTTGACAATTCCAAATGGACATTTTCCAGAATTTCCATTCCATTCAAAAGGTTAATATTTTAAGTTTTTGCCTTGATTTGGGATGCAAACAAATGTTGAAAAGTCTGTTTTTCCCATGGCATTGAAATGCTGAATTTCACACTGCTCTACCCTGTAGCATACCCTCAGTTACAGCAGGGTAAAGGTGTTTTATTCTAGGGTAGCAATAGGGCAAAAGCACTCATGCGATGTGATAGGGAGCTTTGGGGTGCAATGGCTAGTCCATGATCCCTGCTAAAGGGGATGGTGATGCAAAGATTGGGGGTTCACCTGAATCAAGCCTTTCAACATTTCCTTTATGGCCTGTATTACAAAGGACGTCAGACTAGCTGGTTACAATGGTCCTCTCTGGCCTATAATCTATGGACCTATTCCAGTATATGGCACCTTTACACTGATATAACTTCATCCACACTGATGCTTATACCAGTATAACTATATCAGTAGACAAGCACATTCCTAGCAGATCTAGCAATACCTCTACATCTTTCAGCTGTATGCCAGATCTAAGTGTTGGCGCGTGGCAGAGATGAAACCTGTACTCCTAAATCTAATTGCCACTTTGGGCATCTCAATCCAGAACCAGGCCCCATTGCTATTCCTGAAATCCCCACTCAGCTGAGGCCAAACCCTATAGGTGCCTAAACTCACTTGGCACCTACATTTTTGCAGTAAAAGCTCCTTTGTGCCTGTTTCAGCCTCTGAGTATGCACACAGCTACTTCTTTCTGAGTATCGAGATGCCTGGCCCTTCCACCTCACAGGAGAAGAGATTTGACCAGGGATCTCCCACCCCTCCTGTGGGCACTTTAGCCGCTGTAGTATGGGATATTCTGGTGTAGTTCTCCCTCAGTCTCTCCTGTTGGACTTTGTTCTACTTTGGACTCTGTGATTTATTATCTCCAACCTCCAGGAGACATAAGACATTTTAACTATCTCTTCTGAGGTTCATGCTGCTTCAGGGATATTGTCCCTAGTTGCCACTGAACCAAATAAGAATCACTTGTGTCAGCCACACACCATTCTACTGGGATCAGTGATAACATACCTTTTTCTCCACAGGTAGGCTTAATCCATTCATCTTTGACAGAATAGGAATAAATATTCTCTCAATCTTTTGCTTTTGGACTTTAAATTAGATTCCCTGTCATCAGCTTTTCAGATATTTTGACTTGATATTTATTTTTGGCTTTTCTGCTTCAGAATAAAACACAGTGGAAAAAGGTACATAATGCTACAGGATTGCTTATGTTGACAGTATCTATTTGCAGAAAAATCAAATAGTGTAAGATAAATAGCAGACAGAGAAAACCATAAAATATAATCTCTTCTTTTCTTATGTCTTATTTTGCCATCTCATTTATTTAGTCTCAAATGTGTTCTTTTGCATGATGAATTGTGGTGCTAGCTCAAAAATTCTAGAGCGGATCTGGCTCTTGAGTGACAATTTGAAGAACTGAAATTCTCTATTTACACACAGAATGGGTACAGCATAAATTAAAGGCAACTCAAGATTCCAGTCTACAATAGTACATCTCCTTCTGACAGTCTGCAGGGCAAGGCTGATGCACACCAGCAGGTAAGAGGACCAGACACAGAGTCCTCAGAAAACTTTCTATCACACACCTGGTTGTGTGCCTATTCTGGGGAGGAACATAATATTTCTGCCTCAGCTTAATATCACTTGTAACACAATACTCTTGGTTCGGTCATTGACACTGGGGATCAAGCCCAGGACCTCGGGATCTAAAAAAATGAACTACCTGATTTAAAATGTCTGTTTTTGTTAGCTGTGTGTGGTCCAGCCTCTGGAGGGGGACAGAGAACTATGAAGTGTGATCTTAGGTTACACAATCAAGCTTTATCAGCTGTATATTTAATAATCAAAAAAATAATCCAGCACTTACTACTGGAGAAGCTGGTCGTGTTCCCTGTATTAGGTTACTGAGCACTTTCCATTCTAACAGCTTCTTGCATTCTTGTTTTTGAGAAGCTAAAACACCGCTATTGTTTGCAGAATGGGTTTTTGAAATTCAATTGGCAGACTTGAGAAGAGCATTTTTTGTTTTTGTTGTTTTTTGTTTTTTCCCCTTGAAATTCTATTCAGGTTTAGCTGAGTTATAGCTTTTGACAACCACTGTCACCCCTTTCTTGCTTCAGTTGTGAGCAAAATTTGAGCTTTCTGCCAGAATAATACCTGTATTCTAAACAGATGGGCCTGTGTTACCACCAAAAAAAGCAGCAGATGTTGGCAATGTTGCACCTGGAATAGTGACTGCTTCTGGACCTGCTCAACCAGAGTTGATTTGGGCAGGAGAGAGCCACCTCTGCATTACCTACATGGCCCAGTGATTCATTCCCTTCTCTAGGGATTTTATGTGGGCAGGTTCTCCCCTAGCTTCCCCAGAGGAAGAGAGAGGCAGAATACTGGGCCAGGCTCCCCACAGATCCTACACATCTCCCCGGTCAGCTATAGGAAAACAGCCTGTTCTTGCAAAGGCCTGTAGCGCAAGTGGTAGAAGTCTGTAATGCACTGCAGGTGGTTACAGATGCAAACCAAGAGGTTGCAGAATGGAGGTGTTGTGACAGAATTGAGTTTTGCCTTTTTAAAAACCCAGGAAATTACATATGCAAAACTATATTAGCAGAACATCATTTAGGTTGTCTACTCAGTCACCCAAAAGTTAGTCTGTTCTATACACTGAATAAGGCAGGGATCCAGTGGTTCTAAGAAAAAACAGCATGCGATAATGTAATTAAAGACTATCATAATGCAAACACCTAAGAGGGCAGAATTAAGGTTGCATGGCAACCACAAATCTGGCATTTCCTAATTTTCAATTGTGGAATTTTTCAACCTAAATAAAGTCTTTTGAGCAGGGTTTTTTTTTTTTTTTTTGTATGTTTTATTTCAGGGGGTGGGGGAGGAGAGGTTGATTCATAGTATAAATATTAAGAACAGTTACATTAGGTATGATACAGACATTTGCAAGGAATGTAAACCTTCATGCTTCCGAGCACGAGGCAACCACTAATTGCCTGGATGTAGGGTGAAAATACCCCTATAGGCATGTTATTGAATAACTTCCTACTGTGAGGTCTTTGCCCCTTTATCTGAAGCACACTGCAAAGACTGCCAATGCATAGACAATACTCAATTAGATGCATCATTTGTCTGATCTGGTATGGAAATTCCTATGTTCCCTATATTTACTAAAAATAATTTCATTTCTTTTTACTTGTCTAGCACAGGGGTAAAGACAGAGGGAATATGCAGAATCCAGAGACCTGTGTTTTTCCAGTAACTAGGAAACTCCTAAATTATCTCCGCCTCATTTTCTTTCTATACTAAAGATTGCAAACGGACATGAGATGCTTTGCTCCCATCAGCACACATCTCACATTGTGTTACCGTGTCACTGGCCAGATTCTGATCTCAGTCACACTAGTGTGAATGTAGAGTAGCTCAGTTGAAGTCAATTGGTTAATGAGGAGTCAAACCAGCCCATATCTTCCTCCACAAATGCAAACCACAATGGAATTTACTGAGTGTACACCTACACCATGACTGGTAAGAAATGCAATTATTATTCTCTTTTGAGCATCTCTTTGTGCATGTGGCAGTGAAATTCCATAGAAACATAATGGCCATACTGAGTCAGACCAAAGGTCCATCTAGCCCAGTATCCTGTCTTCCAACAGTGGCCAAAGCCAGGTGCTCCAGAAGGAATGAACAGAACAGGTAATCATCAAGTGATCCATCCCCTGTCACCCATTCCCAGCTTCTGGCAAACAAAGGCTAGGGACACCATCCTGCCCATCCTGGCTAATAGCTATTGATGGACCTATCCTTCATTAATTAATCTAGTTCTTTTGTAAACCTCACTATAGTCTTGGCCTTCACAACAACCTGTGGAACTCCTTGCCAGAGGATAACTTAGTATTTATCCCTAGGAAATACATTTTCTCATTTCTAGGCTTTGTGACTCTATAAGTCAAAAGTAATCATAGAATTAGTTACAGTCCACACCACCTACAAGTGTTATTACCTCTAGGAGGATTTGTAACAGGGAGGAAAAATAATGCACATGGTTACAAAGAATGTCTGTAAAACATACACTGACTCCAATAGAACAGTGACACTTTAAGGCTACACAGACAGTGATACCAAATGTTTCCACTGGGGCTGCCTCATATTAGGCACCTAAATCTATATTTAGGCACCTATATAAAAGGGGCCCTGTGCATCCCTTGAGCCCTTTGAGGTCATTTGAATTAGGAAGAGAAAACCAATGACAATGAATAAACTCTATAGCATTGATTATTTGCATGCATTGATAGGAGATTATTTGCCTCACTTCTAAACTAAACACTCCCAATCTATATATCTCTTATTTTATAGAAGATTTGACCCACTGGATGGTTTCATGCATATTAACACAGAGTAGGGTGACCAGAGGGCAAGTGTGAAAAATTGGGATGGGAGTGGGGGGTAATAGGTGCCTATATAAGAAAAGGCCCCCAAAATTGGGACTGTCCCTATAAAATCGGGACATCTGGTCACCCTAACACAGAGTACACAATATTTCTGTAGCTGGAACATGTCCTATCTCTAATGGAAAGCATGTGGGGAATACAAAGAGAACATTCCCTAGAAGTGTCCTTTGATGTATTTCAGCTGTATTATGTTTATACACTGTTTCACAGGAACAATCACAGGGATTATGAGGGATCTGTACTCATTACTTTATTGGCCCGTGATTAATTGTAATCTTTTTTTTTTCCACCAGCAGAGGAGAGCGTTTCTGGAATAAATGGCAGAGAGAAACCACACCACGGTGACCGAGTTCATTTTTGTAGGATTCACAGATCATCCAGATCTACAGATCCCCCTCTTTATGTTGTTCCTAGTGATGTATGTGGTCAGCCTGATGGGGAATCTTGGGATGATAGCGTTAATCATGGTTGAAACCCGACTTCATACCCCCATTTTCCCTAAGCCAGATGTCCATTGTAGATATTGGATATTCCACTGCCATAGCTCCCAGGTTGCTAATGACCTTTCTAGCAGAGACTAGAACCATTCCTTTGATTGAGTGTGCGGCACAGCTATTCTTCGTCTGTTTCTTTTTGACCAATGAATGTTGCCTCCTGGCTGTGATTGCGTATGACCGCTTCAAAGCTGTCTGTAATCCTCTGCTATACGGAGCCATTATGTCCAAGAGACACTGTCTCCTGTTTGTGGTTGTACATATGTATGTGGCTCTGTGAATTCAATTGTGCAAACTCTATTTATATTCAGCCAGTCCTTCTGCAGCTCCAATGTTGTCAACCATTTCTTCTGTGATGTGCCCCCCATGCTGAAGCTGTCCTGCTCCGACATCCATGTCACTGACCTTGTACTTTTCACTTTCTCTATTGTAATTGTCACAACTACTTTCCTGGGTGTCCTAATCTCGTACATGTGCATCCTTGTGGCCATTCTCGGGATCCGTTCTGCCAAGGGGGGACGCAAAACATTTTCCACCGCGCTTCCCACCTGACAGTCATCACTATGTTTTATGGGATGCTGATATGTATATATTTAAGACCCAGTTCTAGCTACTTGATGGACCAAGACAAGGTTACCTCTGTGGTTTATGCCCTTGTGATCCCCATGTTGAACCCCCTGATCTACAGCCTGAGAAACAAGGAGGTAAATGATGCCTTTAAAAGGGTGATATACAGGAAGATTTTTTCTTGGTCATTATAATCATGATATTTTAACCAATAAACAGTAGATGGAATAAGAGTGAGCTGTCTGTATCATTATCCTTATTTCTATGACTCAGCCACTCCATGTGATGTACAGAAAATCATATAATGGAACCCAGTCAAATACAATATTAGAAATTGGTGTTTTTAAGATCCATGAATGAGGGTCTGTAACACTATGTAGAATCAGCAAGATGCTCTGACATTTGGCTTAAAGGACAATTGCTGTTGCCTGTTATGTTTTAGGCCAGGTTGGAGTTCAGGTGAGAGGATGAGAAGATTGTATGTATCCTTCATCAGTTCTGAGATTTCATCCAGTGGAGGGCACTGTTAAACATACAGAATAAAACCAACCAGAACTGAGGTAACGATTATTAAAGCTCAGCTTAGGTAGATAGGTCATGTTATCGGAATGTGTAATGATAAATTCCCCAGAAAAGTCCTCTCTGGTGAGCTTAGGGACTTAGTCTGAATAATGCGGAGTTGACCTTTATCATGCAGAGCTAGCCTGCACCAAATCAGAGCATCTTCTCTCACCGCTGCATCATGCCGAGATTCAGAGGATGTTGTTTTACTCTTGAGTTCTCAACATAGGAGAATACAGTTAAAACAAAGGAAATCAGAGCTATGACACAGAATTCATTATTTATTCACCAATTGTTTATTGATAACCACAAATCCCAATAATTAACTATGAACAAACCTTCTTGTTTATTGTCCTTCTAAAGGTGTCCTTCTTAGGCTGTAGATCAGGGGGTTCAGCATGGAAATTATCAGTATATAAAACACAGAGATGATCTTGTCTGGATCTGTGGTGTAGCCGGAACTGGGTCGTAAATACATGAAGATCACAGTCCCGTAGAAAACTGTGATGGCCGTCAGGTGGGAGGCGCAGGTGGAGAAGGTTTTGCATCTGCCCTTGGCAGAGCGGATTTTCAGGATGGCAATGAGGATGTACATGTAGGAGAATAGTACAACGAGAATAGTAGTCATGACCACTATACTGGACAAGGTGAAATGCAACATGTTAGCGTTGTGGGTGTCGGAGCAGGACAGATTAAGGATTGGGGGGATGTCACAGAAGAAATGGTTGATGACATTAGAGTCACAGAAGGACAGGGTAAATATAAATGGAGTCTGAACAACTGAATTCACAAAGCCGCATACGTATGAGGCAACCACTAGTAATACACAAAGTCTCTTTGACATGACAACGCTATAGAGCAAGGGGTTACAGATGGCTATGAAGCGATCAGATGCCATTACCGCCAACAGGCAAGTTTCATTGGTCAGAAAGTTACAGACAAAGAAAAACTGTGCTGCGCATGCAGCGAGAGAAATGGGTTTGGCCTGAACCACAAAAGTCATCAGCAACTGGAGAGCAACAACTGAGGAATTACCAACATCGGCAAGAGACAAATTGCTGAGGAAATAGTACATGGGGGTGTGGAGTCGGGAGTTGAACCTGATCAACATGATCATCCCTAGATTCCCCGCCAGGGTGATAACATAGATCATTAGGAACAACACAAAGAGGGGGACCTGAAGCTCCGGATGATCCATGAATCCCTGGATCTGTAACCAAGGTGTGATTTCCCTCCACCATTTCTTCCAACCATGATCTCCTTTACAGGGGAAAAGTGAAATGTACAATTAAACAGGAGCCAAGAAAGGACCAAGAATGGATCCTTCACACTCATTCTGACTTCCCTCATGAAATATTGCACCAACCCGAGGCAGTGGGAATACATCAGGGGACAATCCTAGGGAATGCACTGTTTGCATTACACTCACACTGTCCACTATAGCTAAGGCTTTGTCATGCTGAGAATTAGCACATACTGTGTATTAAAGTGCTTCCAACCTGATAGCTTATACAGTCAGAGGCAACAAAAAAAGGTAGTGTTCCGTATGAAAAGGGAAGTCAATGAATATAGAGAGAGACCAGTGAATGGTCTAGAGTTCATTCACTAGCCCTGCTTTTCTGTTCCTGATCCCACGGACATCACTGGGAGCTCTGGTACTCCTCCCCTTTGAAAACTAGAACTGGAAAAAAATTTCAATTGCATTTTTTTTCCCCAGGAGAAATGCAGATTCAGCAACACCCAAATCTTTTTAGTTTGACACGACTTGTAGTTCCAACATTTCCTTTAGTTATTTTTTTATTAAACAATTATTTTAAAACGTTCAAAAGGAAAACAAAACATTTTGTTTCAGGTTGAAAAACCCATTCTGTTTGACCCTGATATATATATATTTTTTTACTTTAAGGTTTGCTGAAAATTTCAAATACATAAATTCCTTTTCAGCATCACTTGAAATGATTTTTTTCTGACTTTTTGAAATTGCTACAAACCAAAATATCCGTTATTCACACAGCTCTATTGAAAACACAGGCTAATTTAAAAGGCAGAATCTAAATATGGATTTAGACCCCTAATAGTGGACATCTATAACAGAGATCTGTATAAACCCACTGGGGTAAAACATACTTTCTGCAGATGTGCATTATAATTATTTTCTCCCACACATTGCAAATCTTTCTACATGGCAGTGATGCTTTTAGCTGGCATAGATTAAAAGCCTTTTCAGTGTAGATTCAGCAGGGGAAGTGCTATGGTATCAGGCAACCTAATCTGCAAATTGCTGGTTTTGAATTATCTAACACTAGGCACTGACAGAGTCTTGTCTGAGTGTAGACCTGGGCAGGTCTCAGGCACTGACAGAAAATGGAAGCACATAGGCAGAATTCAGGCAGAATGCTACCACTAGTGTTCCCTGAGTGATAGGGTGGGTTAGCTAGAGTGTGCAGAGAGCTTCATGAGCAACTGGCTTGAAGATAAACCAGAGCCTGACCTCACATCCTGTTTGTCTGATAGCACTGGTCAGCCTGAGTGGACAGAGACTGCACACTGGATATAAAATGCTTCTATGATTTAGCTCTCCCTGTAACTCTGATGCATTAATACATGACAGCCATTGCCCCCAGAACACAAGCAGTACAGGGCAGGAAATGGTTTTCTATCCCATGAAAATTTCTGAGAGACTGTCAGTTTTTCCTGTCTTGAATTGGGATGGAGTCAAAACACTGAACATTTTTATTAATCAGAAATTAGGAAAAGAAATAAATTCAGGTCAATTGAAATATTTTATTTTGATACATTCTAGACCATTTTGGTTTGGTTGCAAACATTTTTTTAGCTGCAATTAGCTGAAATTTCAAAATAATTTTGCGTGTTGGATCATGAAAACAGATGTTTTTTTTATTTTGAAAATGGTTAAACAAAATGTTTCAACAATTGATCAGCTTTATTATTTCCAAAAAATGTTCATGTTGAAAAAATTGACCAAACCGATCCTTTCCTGCAAACAGTTCCAGCTTTGATGAATGGGTGATGAAAAAAGTGTTTAGAGGGAACATACCTGACCAGCTCTGATCACAACGTTTTCTCTGAAAGCGATGATACAGACAGACTCCCAGCAAATGGGTGTTTGATACCTTCCATTATGATCTCCATTTACTCCAAGAAAACAGGAAATGGGCTTAGCCCATTAGCCCAATGACTTCAGCTGAACTACTCTGTGTGCATGAGAACAGTATGCGGTCAGCACCGTTGCTGAAATTAATATGAGCTGTATGCCGATGGCACTGAAGTATCTCATTCCTGTTTTGGATTTTTAGTCTAGATAGAAAGTTACCTAAAAATAGCCTGGGTAATTCCTAATTATTAAACAAACTGCTCTCAATCCCGCCAGTTCCTTCTGTCACGTTACCTGCGTCAGGGGTTTAAAAAGTTAAATTATTTAAATTAAATATACAGAACCCAGGAATTTCCAGAACAGGTCCCCTAATGATCTATATCTTCACTGTGGTAGTCATTACAGTATGCTTCAGAGTTAGGTGCAAGCCACCATCATAAGCATTATGGACTCACATAATGGGGGGAGTTTCCTCCTCAGTCTATACAGTAATCTGCATCAAGCCCCATGTCCCAAAGCCTGAGGTTTTATATCTTTAAACATCTCCATTCCACTGTAAAATACAAATATTCTTAATATTCATACCTATGTCAAATCCTTTTTTGGATGATTAAGCAGATAGTTAGATAGAAGGGTATATGAGGACAGATTCGATAGATTAATTACATGGCTCCAATCTACAGTGACTTCAATGGAACTATGGCCCACTTACACCAGCTGAAACTTTGACCCATTAATTCCAACAGAGCTATACTGACTGACACCATTTGGAGATCTGACCCATTGCTGGCTAAGGGGCTGTTGGAGGCTATTGGAATTGAAATCCTATTTTTGGTCTCAGAACAGGCACCGTGAGGAAAGCGCTTTTCACCCTTCCCACAGACTCATCCCTGTTTTCTCTTCCTCCGACTGTGAATTCTGACCTGCAGAGAATATCTGAAGACCATGGATGTATTGGATCTGATTTAGGCTGCACATATTCTGTGTATAGACGAGAACTTCCAGCCCTATGGAAGTCATTCCATGCCCTTAAACCAGTAATAAAACCACTTAACAAAATTCTTGGCATTTAAGGAAAAGTGAAAGTCTTTTCGACTGACTAAAAGTTACACAAAACATAAAATATTAGACATCCAAATGCCTTATTTTCCATTTTCTCACTTACTCTGTTTTGTTCTTACCAAAATAAATATCCCCAACAGTCAGGAAACTGTATTTTATGCTGAAGCAAAACCAAAAGAAACAAGGTTGAAATAGCCAAAAATCAGAGTGCAGAAAAATCTAACTTCAAAAGAATAATCAGAGAGAATGTTTATTCCACTTCGGTTGGAGCCATACTTGTGAGACTTACCAGTGGAGAGAGCTATTTCATTCTTCTCTCTAAACACTGGCGTATTGATGATACAGAGTATTGATATTTGCTTCAGTGGCCATTAGGGACAGCACCTCAAGACTCAGAATCACAGGCGAGGCAAAAATGAGATCCTTAAAAATCCTGTACATCCTTTTGGAGATTGGGGATAATCACAAAGATTTGTTGTCTCCAATAGTTGGGCATAAATTCAAGTATCCTCTGTATTCTCCTTCTTTTAGTTTCCAGATGAGCTGCCCCCATTGCCCTGAATCAGAGCAATTCTCCACTGGTGGTCCCATCGCTGCCAGGAGTACATTGTGACATATATTTGATAACAAAGATTTTAATCTCAGTCAGCATGTTCTGTATCTCTGGACTAATGGCTAGATGAAGAATTGACATTGTTCTTCACATAGACAATATGGGACACCAGTTTCCACAGATCATTTCTTGGCCTGGAATAACATGAGCAGAGTGGCTAATAAGATTGTGTCCCATCCCTGTTTTTCTCCAGAAGTGAGACAGCAGTGAAAGTTAACACTACAGACAGAAGCTGCATTTTCTATCTTTGCTGTTCTTGACTTTTCCTTTTTGTGTTTCTTTGTCTTGTTTTGTCTTCTAAAAACAGGATCAGACTTCAACAACAATAAGTGCACTAATAACAGTTCCAGATCATCTCAACTAACTAAAAAGTGAGAAAGTCAAGCAGTAGGCATGAGCACAGCATAACCCTGGAAAAAGCTAGAGATAGCTTCTGTCACTGCTGGCTACATAAGCTGGGGGTGGTAAAGTAAAAAAATGGGTCCTTTCTTTCTTAGGCCCTCCTGAGTTCAGAGAAACAGAAGACTGCATTAAAACAAAATACTACAGCCCATCAGTTTCTACTTCCAACTGGAACATCCCCAGGGCCCTGAAATGTAGCTAGCCGCTTGGCCCATGTATTCCGTTAACATTAATACCACAATACATAGAATCATAGAATGATAGAATATCAGGGTTGGAAGGGACCTCAGGAGGTCATCTAGTTCAACCCCCTGCTCAAAGCAGGACCAATTCCCAACTAAATCATCCCAGACAGGGCTTTGTCAAGCCTGACCTTAAAAACCTCTAAAGAAGGAGATTCCACCACCTCCCTAGGTAACCAGTTCCAGTGCTTCACCACCCTCCTAGTGAAAAAGTTTTTCCTAATATCCAACCTAAACCTCCCCAACTGCAACTTGAGACCATTACTCCTTGTTCTGTCATCAGGTACCACTGAGAACAGTCTCGATCCATCCTCTTTGGAACCCCCCTTCAGGTAGTTGAAAGCAGCTATCAAATCCCCCCTCATTCTTCTGCAGACTAAACCATCCCAGTTCCCTCAGCCTCTCCTCATAAGTCATGTGCTCCAGCCCCCTAATCATTTTTGTTGCCCTCCGCTGGACTCTTTCCAATTTTTCCACATCCTTCTTGTAGTGTGGGGCCCAAAATTGGACACAGTACTCCAGAGTTTAAGTGTAAGGCATTTCCATGGGGTCGAAAGTATCCTAACTACAGCTGGCCAAAATTTTTTGGCTGAAACTTTTTTTCAGAGAAAAGTGCATATTCAGCTACACCAGAATGTTTGCCCAATTGTATTGGGTTCTTCGGGATGGAAAAACATCAAATAAATTCATTTCCCCACTGCTAAACCTTGCTGTTCAGTGTCCCACCTCTGCGTGGAGGGGTGAAAGTAAAGCTCTAAATCAGTGTTGGTGAGAACAGGCTTGTTTGCATTGGGAAGTTATTCCTGAGCAAGATAATATGTGAATTTAAGGCACTAGAGCTATCCAGGTATGGACACTCTTAATTTACTGGATTAAACTAAACCAGAAAATGGCATTCTTATTTGGCTACGGCTGCACTACGGGGGGGGGCGATTGATTTCAGATACACAAATTCAGCTACGGTGATAGTGTAGCTGAATTCAATGTATCTGAAACGACTTACCCCGCTGTGAGGACGGCGGCTCCCCCGTCGGCGGTGCTTACTCCTGCCTGGGCTGGTGGAGTACGCGTGTCGATTCGGGGATTGATTGTCGCGTCCCGACAAGACGCGATAAATCGATCCCCGAGAGATCAATTTCTACCCGCCGATCCGGGCGGTAGTGAAGACAAGCCCAAAGGCCATATAGGGAGTTACATAAAATAGCTGTAGAGTCAGTTTCCCTGTCGACCAGCCCTAAAGCAATAGAATTGTGTCAGTGGTGAGAATAGGGCTAATCAGTATATAGCAATGATGAGGAAAAAAGTGTATGATCAAAAGAACTCTGTGAATAACTGATTTCTTGGTTTGCTGGCTAGTCTGAAACATAAATGAAAACCTTTAGTTTCTGGTTGACCCAAATTGATTTTTTTTTCAAAAATTTCCATTTTTTTGGCTGACTGACAAGTTGAATGAAATGTTTTGTTTGATCAGTTGCAGTTTTTGCAATTGTTATATTTTTTAATAAAATTGAAGTAAATTTTGAAACAAAATGTCTTTTAAATGAGAAACTTAAAATATTTAGACCTTTTAGATTTTTCTGAGGTTTTAGATCAAAGATCAAAACAATCCAGCTCATTTGACACAGATTCATAAAATATTTCTGTTAACCCAAATCTGCGTTGCTCAGAAAAAAAGGATTTCAATATGACCACCACCTGCCATTATTTACCAACAGCAGTAAAGTCAAGCTGCCCTCACAGAAGCTAGTGGTCCACGTCAGCACAGAGAGCAATTCTCTTTCAAAGGTCATATGCACCTTGCTGTCCTTGAGAATAGAAGATGCAAGCTGTTTTGAAAGAGGGCAGTTCCTCTTGGTATCTTCTGAAGAAGAACTTTTACTCGGGAAATATTTTGATTCAAATTGGGAGCTAGGGACAGGGCATCTTTTGGGGAGAGAGAGTCACCATCTTTCACACTCATTTCTACTTTGGTCCACAATCCTTTGGCTATGTTACCATTCTGGGAATGTGGTCAAGCACATCTTCTTTCCCAGGCTAGATTTGGAATGATGTGTGGATGGGCTGATGCCTCCAGCAGGTCTTTGGTTGAAATGTGTAGGTTACTTTTACAGTTACAAAAGACAATTCTCTAACCTAGGACTTGTCTTTCAGATCTTCAGCTTTGATATATGTGTTTCAAATTAGGAAGAGCACCTACAGCCTGTGATACACGGGAGCAGGGGTGAGAAAGAAGAAATCTAATTGGAAAGTTAATGTGAAGAACTGGTTGAAAAATTGTTGACTACAGTATTTTCTGTTGAAAAAAGCCAGTCAGTCTAAACTGAAATGTTTCTTGGAAACATATTGGTTTGACAAACTTTTTTTGTCATATGTGACTCAAAGATGGATGTTCCCATTGTCTAACCATTCCTGCTTCTTTTTGAAAAATGCCGCCTGAGGTCACATTTAACTGAGGTATCATTTTATGTGTCTGTTTTATAAAGAGGAACTGCACACCTTGAAGATTCACACCATCTATCTCTGAATGGCCTCCCAAGCTTTTCTTCTGCACAGACATGAGCGAGGTCTCCATATTTCACTCTGTGAGCAGTGATCTCTGGTGAGATGCTAATGCCTATAGTAACTCTCTCTTTATTGTGTTTCTAGGGGAGGGGAAATTGCTGGGAAACGGTGCCTCTGATCAAAAAGTAGACACGCTTAGCTCAGAGAGCGCAGACCACAGTTCTAGAGGAAAAGGGGACAGGGAAGGACTCAGTGCTGGGAGAGGGAAACACAGGGTTACAACCCCAAAATGGGATTGCATAGGTACAGTCCTGGGGTTGGGAGACAGCTCCCCAAAGGACCAGCAACATTCAGAGTCATTGGTGAGCAAATGCAGCCTGAATCAAAAAGTAACAAGAGGTTGCCCTGGAGAGGCAGTTTGACACATATCCCAGGAGAAATGAGAGAATATTCATGCACATACACCTCTACTCTGATATAATGTGACCTGGTATAACACGAATTTGGATATAACGTGGTAAAGCAGTGCTCCGGGGGGGCAGGGATGTGCACTCCGGGAGATCAAAGCAAGTTCGATAGAACGTGATTTCACCTATACCGCGGTAAGATTTTTTGGCTCACAAGGACAGTGGTATATCGGGGTAGAGGTGTATATTGTTCAGCATGTATTACTTTTATTTGTTAAAGACTTAAAACAAAATAGACACTTGAAGTATTAAAGTGCTTGATTTACAGATCCTCAAGCTAGTTCAGTTTATACCATCTCAGGATCTAGCTCCACCAGTCCTGATTACAAGAGATATACATGTTTTGCAGGAGACCAGGTGAGGGTACGTTTGTGTCCAGATGTGTTTTGTGTTGGTTGAGTTGGCCACTGCACTTGCTTTTGCTGTTTTGTTGTGGATTGTGTTTCTACTCATCTGTAGATCTGTGTTTCTACTCATCTAAAGCTGGCACAGATGTCTTTTAGGTCTTCAAAGTCTAAAGACAATGAATAACGTATGGGAGGCACAGGAAACTGCAGTGGAAGAAACCTAAACTAGGACAGGGATATACAGAGGAGGGCAAGGGAGTCAGGCATAAGAATGTTTCCATGGCTGAGGGGCTAATCCTAGATTTGGTAGACCCAGATTCAAGTACTTGTTCTGTCAAAGACTTTCCGAGTTGTCTTCACAACTTGCTTTATCCCATTGGGCCTCAGTCCCCCATTAGTGGAATGGGGACAGTCATAATTCCCGACCTCACAGGGGTGTAGTGAGGCTAAATACATGCAAGGTTGTGAAGTGGGCAATTGTCATTCTACTGAGGAGTATGTGAAGGCAATGGATCAGTACATCAAACTTTCCAAAATTCCTTTGAAAAGCCCAGATTAGCTGCTTCAAACAGCAACTCCCAGGGTGGCCTGAATGCACTGGCTTTTACCTAGGGTTTAAACACAAAGCATACCTGGACGTGGGCAGAGGTTGGCTTATTAGTTAATATAAACACTTTATTATTACAAGATCACCTCCGGTTTAATTTGCTGGTCATTTTGCAGTCCAATAGTCCCTTAGTTATCCAACACTGGGTAATGTGATGTGTCATTGCACAATGAGTTAAATCCAGGCAAAAGCACGGCCATTTCTTACACTGCCTTATCTTGGAAGTTGTGAAAACGTGGCTGAACTGGGTATGGCTTTTGAGTTAAAAATCCATCTTTTCCCAATAATGGTTTGTGCGCATGCTAGCTCTGATCTTCAGACTGACTGGAACAAGGGGGCTCTCCAGCAGCTAGATATCTGGCTTCCTTTAATTGCAAGTGTGAAAACCGCAGAGAAAAGAGGGAGGATAGGTTTTTAACTATTTGGACCGTTGCATCTATCATATTCCACTTTTGCATGCTAAGTTGCTGCGTGAGCATACTGAGCACTGATCCCATGGCAGGGCTGGTCCACAACATTTTGGCACCTGAGGTGGGGAGCTCAAATGACGCCCCCATACCCCCTAGCTTGGGCCAAAACTTTGAAAGGTCTTGATTCTGCCTTCTTCCTGTTCTACTCCTCTCATGGTGCTGCTCTGCTACCTACCCCAATAAAGGAGAACTAACAACTTAAAATGCCTTGTTCAAAAATTTTAAGTAACACAACTTTCAAATGTCTGACCACCAACTGTCACTTTTCTTGTCTGCATAGTAAACACTGGCATTTTTATCTGTTTGAATAATCAAAGTGATGCTTTCTGCGCCTTCTTGCTTGCAAAGATATGAACTGCTTCCTGCAGAAGGTTCACAGTCTGGGCCAGCTCATGCTCTATTGAGATGGTTGCAAGGCCGACCAGCCTCTCCTATGTCATTGTCAATAAAATTGATGTGTTTTTATTAACTTCAGCTTGGAGAAGCTTCATTCTCCACTGGCAACTGTTACAGGAAGTGTTCGAAGTATGCGCAGACCAACAAAAACCTTTGGAAGGAGGCTGGTCATCTTAATTGTGCACATATATTCCAGAACAGCCTTTGGGGTAGATCCTGCTGAAATGTAACTTGAAAGGGCTTTCAGTTTGGGGTCTCTTATGGGATTATCCCGTGACTCGTAATCAAAATGTCTTCTTCTTTGGTGACTCTTGTATTTTTTGATGGGTGGTAAAATAGCTTTGGTGTGAAGTTCCTCTGCCAATTTTTGTGCACTCTTTAGAACGTTTTGAAATCCCTCGTCTGGCCAGTAAGACTGTAGGTATGACTTTGCTTTGTCCAGTTGTTTCATTGCTCCAGATATATCAAGGTCAACACCTTAAAGTCTCTTGCTTACAACACTTATTTCAAACAGTATGTCATGCCACAACACTAAGCCACACAGAAATTTGGAGTCATGTATGTTTCTGGTGATTCCATTTCCCTCTGCCACTGTTTTCCCACGAACAGTTCCTGTCATAGCATTATCCTCGATAATGGCAACTATGGCATCAAACTCAGCCATCAGCTCCACAATTTTAAGGAATTTCTATTGTTTGGCACATGCAGCTGTTCTGAAGTGCCACACAGTGCTAGGATTTGGGTAGCAAGCATTCTCAAAAAGGCAATGAGCCTTTTCAGAACATTTTGCCAGTAAATGCAAACTCGGATGTAATCTTCTCTTGATGCTGATCATCTATGGTGGCCTTTAAACTTAGTCTCATTTCAAGTTCTTTCCACCTATGGAATACTCTCTGGTGAATTGCTGTCGTCTCATGGCATGCAAGATTTCTAGCCAGATTTTTCCAGTCCTTTGTTCCTGTAGAACCCAATGTGGCTGGAACATTAGCCTGGAACAGTTTGCAACAAAACCAGTATGCAAGATTCTGGGTTTTTCAGTACATACGCCATGGCCTCTCCACTTTGTCACCATTGGGGATTTCACATCAGGAATGTGTTGGATGGAAACTTCTATTTTCATTCTCTTTGGAGGACATGAAGTTTTTTACTTGCTGTGGCCCATGCAGTACAAGGAAGTCCCTCAGGCTACTGCTCAAGTGGGTCCACAGTCCTGGATCATCTAGACTAAAGGAACTAAACTCAGCAGCAGCTGTTTCTTGCGCCTCCACCACATTCTTCTCTGATCTACACTTTTCTTCAGGAATGTGCATGGTTACATCCATTTGAGATGGAGATATGGATGCTGCAGTAGCTGCCAGGTCACCTGCACTCTGACTAACTGGAAGATCAGGCATCTCCTCACCACTCACATCCTCACTGGGGCCGGAAGGCTCACTGTGAACATTTGTGTCTGTGTATCTCAGGAGAGCTCCTTCCTGCTTAGATAGAAAAGCTTCCTTTGCTTTCTTTCTTTTTCCGAATGCTGCCCCAGGGGGGCGTTTTCTTCTTTCACTCCTAACTGCTGTTCTGTGCCAGCTATAGTGGCTCTCAACACTCAATTGAAGGGAACAAATAAGCAGGCTGGTAGCAGGGTCTGAGTGAGGGAAGAAATCAGCCTCTTAAGGGCCTAACTGGCTCCTACTATTTCAGTTGACCACCTGTTCTCCTCAAGTGGGTTCAGGACAGCAGCAGGAAACAGGAAGCTCCCTGACAAGCTGATGTTAATCAGTCCAGGCTCCTCCAGGTGCTAGAGAGGTGCATAAGAGGCTCCCCCTCCTTTCTCTCCCTGCAACTCCTGTTACTTTCCGTTATTCTCCTCTCACCTTTTATCCTGACTGCCTGCATGGTGCAACCTAGGGTGCCAAGATTTGGGGGCGCCGCTGCCAATCAAGACGCTGAATGCAGATCACTGACTGTAGGAAGGGAGGACATGTATGATAAGAACCACGCTCCCAGTGAATTGCTCTCCTGCCCTTTAGAAAGCCAGCGAAGGCCTTTGCTTGTGAATCGATACAGATAGGTACAGTGACACAGTAATAGCTCTATTCCATTGTAGCCCCATGCTGGGGCTGAGCTGTGCTGTCAGTGCGGTGCAGCCGGGGCCGGCTTGCATGGCATGCTCGGAGAGCGGGCGGGCTGCAGGATTTGCAGGCAGAGGAGGCTCTGCTCCCTGGGGAGAGAAGGGAGGGATGGCCCCTTCCTCCAGCCCAGCACGCCACCATCTCTGTGCATCTTCAGCAGGGAGAATACATATGCACCAGCAGCAGACACCATTTCTACACTCTGGGTCCTAGTGGTGCCCCCCCACAGTCTGTCACCTGAGGCAGCCTCCTCAGTTCGCCTCATGGTAAGGCCAGCCCTGTCCTGTGGGCACGGAGAACCTAACTTCCATTGAGGTCAGCCAGGGAGGCTGGATGTGCACATTACAGGAAATAGACAGTCAGGACAGCATAATCCACTGGAAAAAACCGCATATTGCTAATTGCAACCCAGGCTGTCACTGGGTGGCTCTTTGTCCTGCCTCTCTTGGCTAGCGCGTGAGCAGAGCTTGGTGAGATAGCTGCTGCGGCTGTGGCAGACATCGAAGCGCGTTTCCCATCGTCTCTCTTCTGGCTGTGGATGCTCAACTGCAGCAGCGCCACAGAGGTCCCAGCCTCGCTCTCTAATGTCCATTCTCCCCTTGCTTGCATGGCGCTTCATGGACCATTGAGTAGCCTCATGAAAACATCCCAGTTGTGGACACAGGCACCAGCCACCGATTCCCCAAGCCAAAGTGCCCTTTGCAATCCAGGGAAACAGCCTGGGGCTGTCTGGAGCGCAGGGTTTGGCCCATGGTGACTGCAGACACTGCACCGGCTGCACAGCGACTCCTGGGACCCCTCTAGCCCATCAGCACTCGGCTCTCCCGCATTCTGCTGAGCGGCTGAGATCTGGGGGAACAGAAACCCTTTGTTAGAGATGGAAAAATCTCCTCACAGGAACACACTGTCAATGGCTGCCAGAGGCCTTCCCTGTGAAACCCAAATGCGCAGCCCCTCGGATTCCCACAGGGGAGATCTCAGCTCATTCCCTTGTCACCCGTGGCTGCAGTCTCTGATAGGAGGAATGAAGAGGGTTTTTTTTGCCAATGGTCCCTTCTACAGTGCCCATAATGGGAGGAGGTTTGGCCTTGTGATGTGCGGCCCGGGTCTGAGAATCAGGGCTCCTGGGTTCAGCAGCTCTGGAAGGGGGTGCGGTCTAAAGGCTGGAGCTGGATTGGTTGACACTGAGTGAGAGGGGCTTGTGCTGAAAGACCCTGGTTCAAACCCCACCATTTCCTGTGATGTTTACATGTGGCCATGAATGTACTTACCTATCAGTGTAGGTTGTTTAGCCTATTCCTGGACACATGTGTGACATCTGCTGCTGGCCATCCCTGAGATGTAGGTCCTTCATCCATTCAAGGACATGGTATATCAAGGTCAATCCAGCAGCTCCCATCTGGTCTTCACCTCCTAATGGATGGCGAACTTTAACCTGACCAGAGAAAGACAGGGTGGTGTTCTTCAGGAGAATCTCCTGGAGCTCCCGTCTCCCGTGCTCCACCTCACACCCCGGCACTCTAAGGGTTTTCCAAAGATACCACTAATCTCGGATAAACAAAGCAGCTGAGATGAGGTCAGTGTGGGTGGATTTACTGAGCAGTCTGGTTCTAATGGAAGAATAGATTTCTCCCCTGCTCTAGGGAGATTCCCATAGGAAAAGTCTCTGATGCTGGGGGTGGGGGCAATGCAAACCCCTCAACCCCTAGAATGGCAGGAAATCAGGACTCGAGGAGTTAAGCGGTGTCTCGGTCCGCTGGAGGGAGTAGATCTGGAGAGCAAAAAGAGCACTAGTGGCATTGTAGGAAAGACAGTGACTTCTACCTGTGAAGGTGGCTGAAGCTTCTTGCAGACATTAGAGTCCAGGATCCTTACACCTCCTTTGGGGATCCTTTTCCTAGGAATAAAATAAGGACAACACCATACAGAGAATGACGTCTGAATCCCAGGTCTGGGATCCAGGGAAAAGGGATGATCTCAGTCAGGCTACGTACCAGGAACCCGATTTTTGTCCCAAGAGCCACAATTACTCAGATGAGGTTTTCTTCCCTATTTGCTTTCAGGTTATTTACTCATAGTATTCATTGGTGTGCTTTGCCGTGCTTCCACTCTCTGCATCTGTTCATTGGTTTAAGTAACAGCCTTTCAGTTTTTGCTTCTGTTTCCTCTTATTACAGTGTAGTAGCTGCTTAGCACTTTTTAAAAAAATCAATTAGAAACAAAATCCTGATCCTACATTCAAGAGGAAGGTTTCTGAGAATTTGGCTGCAGAACTTTAGTGTCTGCATATTTCATTCACTATTATTTATTCGGGTGCAGGTCTGATGCAATCTGCCCACCCAAGAATGCCCATATGAAGCATGGGGTGCCCTTCGAATACCTGTTAAAAGAGAAGAAAAAAGTAGATTAAAAGTTGGGGAAATCAAGCAACGCATCAGCACTTCTCTGCATCATTGAAGCACCAGTCATGGGAGTGAAACAGGTTCAAAATCCCCATCGTTTTTTCCCACTAGACAGCCATCCAAAAAGAAAAAGGCCTTCAGCCAATTATTTCCTTACACTCTGAAGGGGTGAAATTCAGTCCTGTGCGGACAGCCAGGGCAAGCTCTGTGCATCACAGCGGGTTTAAGTGGCACTTCACTGCACAGAGGCTGTGAGATTTCAGTGGCAGAGTTTTCATCCTGGATTGGAACAGCCAGCTGGAATCCTGCGAGGTACAGAGCAGAGAGAGGTTTGGGCCACAATGTTCACCTCAGAGGCTGAGCTTCTGCAGATTTTTGGGATGTTCCCATCTGAGGAGGATGCTTTTGGCCAGCCCCAATTCAGAGCTTTCAGTCACCTCAAGCGGTGATTCTCTGGCACAACTGATCTAAAATAGCTGAACTTGACAGGCCTTGCCCCCATCTCCGACACCCCTTGCACCTCGCATTGCCCTCTAATAGCCCCTGTCCCTTCTCTTGATTCCTGCCAAGCTCAAATACAGAGCCTAGCTCACGCTCCTCCTCTCTTAGACCCTCCCCTTACATGATACTCCCTTACCTCTGACAGACTGCTCACTGTGCCCTTTACCCAGCTCCTGGAGAAATCATGGCTCCTCAGAACAACCTGGGAATGGCTGGTTCCAACCTCTGTGTGGGGTGCGTGGTTTTCCGTCGAAGCATCACTGAGAGCCAGCGCTTCTGGATTTCACAGGGTGAGGCTATGGCTCCCCAAGCTAGCCAGCTGCAGGCTGCGTTGCTGTGGACAGATCCCAGACATTGGAAGACAGAGCGGGAGGAAGCCCCTGCTCATTTCCAGTTCAGAGATCCCCATCGAAGACGGGCCACGAGGGGAGGAGAGAACGAAGGGCAGAAAGTGAAGCTGCCTCTGTTCGGAGGGCACTCCTGTATAACCCAGTCCAGTTCCCAGATCTCCTCCACATTGCCAGGTGTGACTTTGGAGAGGTCACTTCATCACCTTCATTCCCTGTCTGTAAAACGGGGGTAGTAGCCCCCCACCCACAAGCAGGAGGAGGAAGGACAGTCTCATTGTCTGTGAGGGACTCGGTTCCTTTGGGCACGGATTGTGCCAGAGTGAGGGAAGGGACCCAGACTTTGCTCCCTAGAGCCAGGGGAGGAGGATGGGATCAGAAGGTCAGCCAAGGGGGATGGGTCAGGAACTGCTCCAACAGACGGGGCATAGGGATTGGGTCAGTGCCAGAGACTTGGTACCTCCCTTCAGCAAATGGCTTCCCTCTTGTCATCAGCAGTCTGTATAATATCTGACTCCTTCCTAGTGTCCTCGAGGGGCTCCCGTCGTTCTTCTTGAATGTAATGGATTTGTTGACCCAGATCAATAGCTGGGAAGTTCGGAGAGGCCATTAGTAGTGTGGCATGAAATCAGTGGGAAATCTAGAGATAGCAAAACAAAGGTGTCATTGGCCTTTGGAAATGTGGAGCTGATCTGTCCTCTCAGCCGAAGGTACTCGTGCACAGAGGGATGAAGCACGCCATCTTGGTCAGGTGATCTATGAGAGTCAGTTCCATCATGTGGCCATTTGAATGAGTGAAATTCCTGGCAATGGTGCCATGGATGGAGCAGGGTCTCCAGAGGCCTGAGATGCCAAGAAGTTAGGTGCATGGTGCCTTGGTGAAAGCGCAGAATCACGTGAGTCAAGCTAAGTCTGAATTTCGGCCCATGTCTGGCAACACCAAATAAAGCAGGCCCTGGTACTCAGAGTAGATGTGTCTACTTCCACGATGAATGCTGTGCGTCAGAATAGATGCAGTGGTGAAGGCAATTCTGGGCTGTTTGCGGGCTTG